>NC_136997.1:17542543-17615043 GCF_032717465.1 Coenobita brevimanus | reverse complement strand
TAAATTTCATTCATGCAAAGCGTCATTTGAATGGCTCACCTGTTTTCTGGTTAGCATGGTAAGGGTTAGAACTTTTTAGCCATCCCTTGTAGCTTAGGGTCTATCTATCTATCTATAGCCCGACGCCCTAATCCCGCAAAGGGTGGCCGCAGACAAAACGCCTCCAAGTCGCTCTGTCACCCACCATTTGACTACCCTCCCCCCAGCTCTTCCCCCCTCCCTCATATGCCTCTCAACTCCATCCCTCCACCTCATCCTCGGTCTACCCCTCCCTCCACCTCACCTACATACACCCTCTTAGTCAGTCTTTCATTCTCCATTCTCTTCACATGTCCAAACCACCTCAGTGTATTTCTCCTAATCTTCTCAACCACATCCACATCCACCCCACAACGTTCCTTCACTTCTTCATTCGTCAGCCTGTCCCTCCACGTCACTCCACATGCTCCTCTCAAGTAACTCCTTTCCACTGCTCTCACTCTTGACTTGTTCCCTTCTTGAAAGGTCCACGCCTCGCTTCCATACGTCAGGATAGGGATCACAATACTATCATGCAGTGACTTCTTAACTTCCATACTCACCTCCCTATTTGTCATCACTGCTTTCAGTGTACCAACAACCTTCCTTCCCTGCTGTACCCTTTCACGCACTTCATCCCCTAAAGTTCCATCCTTACTCATCACACTACACAAGTACTTGAATGCACTCACATTCTCCATATCCTCACCATCCAACCTCACTGCACACTCTGTGACTTCATTCCTCTCAATCACCATAACTTTACTTTTGTTTACATTAACTTGCAGCTTCCTCCTCCTACACACTGTCCCAAATTCATTTACCAAACTTTGCAACTCCCATTCATCTTCACTCAACATTACTGTATCATCAGCAAATAGCAACACCGGAATCTTCCAAATCTCACCCTCATTCATTAGAGCCACCCCCACATCCACTGCCCTACCTTGCACCTCCTTTACAACCCCATCCATGTATATATTAAAGAGCCATGGAGACATCACACACCCCTGTTTCAGTCCCACATTGAGATCAAAGAACTCACTCAGGTCACCATCCACTGGCACCGTAGCCCTAGCTCCCTCGTACATACTCTTCACAGCACTCAACAATTTCCCCTCCGCTCCATATATTCTTAATACCTTCCACATACCTTGCCTATCTATTCTGTCATAAGCTTTGTCCAAGTCCATGAAGGCAGCATACAATTTCCTTCCCTTCTCTAGATACTTCTCCACTAATCATCTTAGAACAAATATCTGATCTACACACCATTTTCCCTTCCTAAACCCCCCTTGTTCTTCTCCAACTAACTCCTGTGTCATATGCCTAACCCTACCAATGAGTATTCTACCATATATTTTACCAGTCACACTAAGAAGGCAAATACCCCTATCGTTACCACATACTTCTCTCTCCCCTTTTCCTTTCTATAAAGGAGCAATTATACCTGATTTCCAGTCCTCTGGAACCCTTCCCTTTTCCCAAGCCAATCTACACAACTTCCATATCCACTCCACAACAATCCCACCCCCATACCTAAGCATTTCACCACACACACCATCAATTCCTGGGGCCTTTCCCAACTTAATCTTCTTCATAACTTCCACTACTTCCGACCTACTGATCTCTTCCTCCCTCCTCTCATCTCTTCTTCTCCCAGCCATTCCCCAACCACTTATACTCGCACTGCTCTCACTCTGAACATTCAACAAATCTTCAAAGTGCTCCTTCCATCTCCTCAATTTCTCTCTCTTCTCCATCAGCAATCTATTATTCTTATCTTTCACTCCCCTACTATTTCTACTTTCATACTGCCTTACTTTCTTTACCTCCTTCCAAAACAATTTCTTACTCTCCCTCCATTTCACACTCAGATTTCTCCCAAACTCTTCATCCACTTTCTTCTTACTCTCCTTCACCAGTCTCTTAACCTCCCTTCTCCTACTCACATATACCTCTCTCTTCTCTCTCTCATCTTCTCTCCTACCTCTATTCGCTAACCATTCACTATGTGCCTTCTTCTTTTGTTCCACAGCTCGTTTCATCTCATCATTCCACCATGCTGTCCCTTGCACACCCTTGCATCTCCTCCTCACTCCACAAACCACCTCACACGCTGCGCCTATCTCTTCCTTGAATATCTTAAATACGTCTTCCACTCCTTCCATCTGCTCTAGCTCATACCTTCCCAATCTTTTCTTCCACTATGCTCTTATACTTTGTCATTTTCTCACTATCTTGCAATTTCTCCACTCTTCTCACAGGAGCTGCTTCCTCCTGTCTTCCCCTTCGTCTCCTCAACCACTTTCTTTGCAGCTCTACCTTGGCCATCACTAAGTGATGGCCTGAGACTCCATTCCCCCACCCTCTTGCATCCAACACTTGTCTTCTCATTCGCTCATCCACACACACGTAGTCTATCATTGCCTTTCGTTCAACAAGTTCACCATCCATCCTCCTCATTACTCTCCATGTATACCGGTGGATCATCTTATGACGAAGGTAGGTGTTGGCTATTGCCAACTCCTTACAAGCACAGATGTCCACCAAGCACTACCATTCCCATCTACTTCAGCTGGCACACCCCACTGACCAACCACTCCATCCACTCATACATTCCCAACTTTGCCATTCGTGTCTCCAATCAACAGCACTCTCTCTCTCCCCTCAAACTTGTCCATACATGCTTCTACTCTCGTCCAAAACTCATCTTTCACTCTTGCCACTCGATCCTCTGTCGGGGCATACACACATACAGTACAATCGCCCACGCTTGTATACCTACTTTCATCCTCACCTATACAATCTTTGCACCCACTGTTCCATACTCTCTTATATTCTTCTTCCACTTCTTACTTATCATCAGACATATTCCCTCTTTTGCCCTCTCATTCTCATTGATTCCCGCACATATACCTAAACTTAGTGTACAGGTTGAAAATAAATACCAATAATATGTCTGCATCTTGCACTGTAATATCCTTATGTTTTTATACATTGTTATCGTGATGTTGTGTATTCTCTACATCAATTCAGTATTTATGTTTTATTTTTTTAGTCGAACGATGACACTTTAGGCTAATATAATTCCAATGAGTTCCTATATAATTTGTGATATTTATCCATTTTCCTAAAAGGAAATATCATAGACACCATAATTTAAAGCTCTTATCATAAGGATCCCTAAGGGGAGCTGGAGGGGATATTCGGCAGGGTTTCCATCTTGGCAGAAAATCTGCTAAACCTAGCGGATTCGCTATCTCCACAGCAGCGACTTTTCACTTGTAACAGCTAGCAGATTTTCTAGAGGAATTTTGCTGGGTGTAGTGGAGGCTCTAGCGGATTTGCAGCATGAATGATATGATATTCTAGCAATAAATTGATTTAAAAATTTGTGTTTCCAGTAAAGTGAAACGATCAACTTTTAACACTTTATCAGCGTCATTAAAATGTCTCCTCACCCCAAGGTCAGACTCATCATCAACAGACAGGAACATTCAACATGTCTAGTTTGCACTGATTTTTGTAAACCATTCGCAAACGCCGTCAGCAACTGTTCATCATCACTGAATGCAGCTGAAACTTGGAAGAATCTTTTATTTTGCATTCTACCCTCAAACCTATTCTTCATGCAATATTTGTCTCATAAAATACCAATATCTTGTAGGCCTCTTCCAGTGATGTCACAGAAATCCTATGGTTTTGTTTTCAACTCGATATTGGTCGGCAAACTCCTTGCAGTAATGGCTGTCCAGACAGGGCTGTCAGAGATGGAACTGTCAGATATATACAGAAATCTGGATCAGTGCCATGAAGACATGTACAGGAAGAAAATAAAGTGTTTGGTACTGGATCCTTACACCATATCTAGTGAGAAGTTCACCATTTTCAAGGATTGGGGACAGAAACAAGATATCAGATATGGTGACTTCTATCATTATTTGAACACCTCATCAAAGTTCACCAGGGCATCTCACAAGGTAAATAGACATTCACACTGATTATGCATAATATAGCTAGCTGCAGTTGACATACAGTACATGTAAATTATCTTGGTAATCAGTAAATTTTTTAAGTGGGGCCAAGGGAGTAGGGATTGTATACATTGACTGTGAATCGAGTGGTTGATGAATGGAATAGGTTACCCAGTGATGTAGTTGCTGCCCCCTCTCTAGAAAGTTTCAAGCATAGGCTAGATAAGCATATGGCATGTATAGACTGCACATAAAATTTGTCATTCTTGGGGTCACACTTCTGTGAGAGCTGCCTGGCATGGACCTGCATGAGCTATTTTAGGAAAGGTTGATAAGTCACACTTTTGTGGGAGCTGTCTAGCATGGACCTATTGGCCTACTGCAGTTATTCTCTCATCTTAACCGGTCCGCCCATGATGACACATTTGTCATCATTTGGGTGTGTCTGCAACTATACTCGATGACGCGTTTGTCGTCATAAAAGCATAAAAACCTCCATCAGAGAAAACGTTTTTGGTCAATCGGCATCATTTTTGGAAGCATCATAGTTCCTGTGCCTCTCGTCAAAAGTAATGGCTTGGCAACCTCGGGTCCCAAGATGCACAGCAGGACAGGCAGGTTAATTAGTTCCACATGAGCTGTCGAGAGAGAAGGTAGTGCGTGGCTAGGCATTTAAATTGTACTCTATTTACCCCGTCCTGGGACATGTGTCATATTCCACTATACCAATAGTGCCTATGTTTACTTTTGGACACTGTTGTGATTAGGTTTGGTGTTTACAGTAGGGAATTAGGTTATCGTGAATCATTCCTGGCCATTATCAGCTGTTGGCCCAACGATGATATTCCTATGCCTACTCTGCTTTTCGACGTGTCCCAACAACTACACTCCTTCTACACTGCACCCAATGTGATTATTCAACCACTGAATAACAGTGACAGTGAATCAGGCATATATAGTGTGCAATAGCTATTCAGGAAGGACATAGTGAAACGTTTAGCAGAGGGAGGCAGGAAACCACCTGATGACACGGCATTGTCTTGAACGGAATATTTGGCAAGGTGTTGATGAAGTCCTTGCTTTATGCTGATATATGGTGGATAATGTTATTGTGCTGTAGATAAGAGTATAGTATAACCAGTGTACGTGATGAAATATTGGCGAAGACAGGAGTCATGTACGCCTTACAACCACGGCACGGCATTGTCAGAAGGGGATAAAATAGAGGTTGTTTATAGGGATATTTGATTTTATCATATTATATTTATTCTGTATGCTTTCTGTGTTAAACAAAGCATGAGTGTTAATGATATGTTTATCATATGCTTGTGTGGATGAACGTAAACACTGCACCACGTGCTCGTCGGAAAATATCGTCTGCGATACCTTAGGTATCGCAGATATGACATACAGAGCGCATTCAGGTACTCTTGTGGTAAATTATACTGTATGTCTTAAAAAAGGATGGATTTGATTGTGTATTGTGAAATAAAATTGTAAACACTGCAGCATCTTCAGGTAAGGGAAACATCATCTGCTACACCTTAGCAGACAGGTAAGGGCCACGTACTTGTACTTGTTGTGGTGTAATATACTGTATATCTCATATATTGATAGATTTGGTTATGTATTATGTGAAAGACAGTAAATGACTGACCCAATTGCTCATAGGAAAGAGTGCATCTCGTACATCTGAGTTAGCATTAAGGTAGTGACATGCAATGCGAGGTTATGAACAGGTGCATTTACATTTTATTGGTCAAATATACTGTGTATCTCATACAGTGATATATTTTGTTATTTGTTTAAGTGAAAAGAAAGTGAAAGTGAACCACATGCTCGTCTAGAAATCAATTGTCTGCTACACCTTACCACCCAGGTATGGGCCACGTAATTTTTTTTTTTTATGCGAGGAAGAAGGAACCAAAGGCCATGAGCCCGCAGTAACAGTTCCCTCCAAGAGAAAAACAAAACACAATAGAGCCAAATTCAAGATCCGATCATTTTGAGATGCCTGAACACACTGCGTTTGAAAGACTGGAGATCATAGGCAGCAAGAAATACAGACAAAGGGAGACAGTTTCAGAGTTGACCTGTTGCATAAATGAAAGACTGGGAATAACGGTTAACTCTTGCATTAGAGAGTTGGAGAGAAAAAGGATGAGAGTGTGCTGCCAGACGGGTGCACCCGTCATAGAGGTGGAGGAGTGCAAGCAGACAGTTCAGAGGAGCAGTGACCATTAAAGTAGCGACAGAAAAGAGATAAAGATGCAACAGTGCGGCGAAGAGACAGAGGTTGAAGGGAGTCAGTAAGAGGAGGAGAGTTAATGAGACGAAAAGCCTTTGACTCCACACTATTGAGAAGAGATGTATGTGGGGAGCCTTCCCACACATGAGAGTTGTACTCCACACAGGGGAGGATAAAACCCCTGTATAGAGTCAACAATTGTGCAGGGGTAAAGAAAGAGCGGAGTCGGGTTAGCACACCCAATCTCTTGGAAGCAGATTTTACAAGAGATGTAATATGATCTTTCCAAGATAAGTCCAGAGTAAATGAAACCCCAAGCATGTTCAAGGATGATGCAGGATTAAGCTGAATATTATTAAACATTAGTGGGTATACCTGTGGAAGATTTTGTCGTGTTGATAGTGTAAGAACTGAGCCTTGGATGCATTAAAAACAACCATATTATTTTTACCCCAGTCAGAGATACGAGCCAAGTCAGACATTAGGTGTGCCATAGCCTCATCCCTTGTTTGTTGAAGTAACTGTTGAGATGGACGTTGTGGGAACCGAATGGAAAGGTGAAGGGTGGAGTCATCAGTGTATGAGTGGATAGGGTAAGATGTACAGCTTAGAAGATCATTGATGAATAAAAGGAAGAGAGTTGGTGATAGGACAGAGCCCTGAGGAACACCACTGTTGATAGATCTAGGAGAAGAACGATGGCCGTCTACAACAGCGGCTATAGAACGACCAGAAAGGAAGCTAGCGATGAAGGCACAGATAGAAGGATAGAAACCGAAGGAGGGCAGTTTGGAAATTAAAGATTTATGCCAGACTCGATCGAAAGCCTTTGAGATGTCAAGTGCAATGGCAAAGCTTTCGCCAAAGTCCCGAAAGGAGGATGACCAGGAGTCTGAAAGGTAGGTGAGAAGATCGCTTCTGGAGCGTCCCTGACGGAACCCGTACTGACGATAGGAAAGAAGGTTGTGATAGGAAAGATCCCTTAAAATTTTTCTATTGAGAATTGACTCGAAAACTTTTGAAATACAGGACGTTAAAGCAATTGGACGATAGTTGGAGGGCTGGGAGTGGTCACCCTTCTTTGGGACTGGCTGAATGAGAGCAAACTTCCAGCAAGAAGGAAACGTACAAGTTGACAGACAAAGGCGAAAGAGTTTGCCTAGGCAGGGTGTAAGCACAGAAGCACAGTTCTTGAGAACAACAGGAGGGACCCCATCAGGCCCATATGCCTTCTTAGCACTGAGGCCAGTGATGGCAGAAAATACATCAGCTGAAGAAATTTTAATGTCAGCCATGAGGAAGTCAGAGGGGGGGAGTGATGGAGAAACAGCACCGGAATCGTCTAAGGTGGAATTGGAGGAGAAAGTCTGTGCGAAGAGAAATAGCTACAGAACCTACATAGGATATACATTTGCATTTTATTGGTGAAATATACTGTGTATCTCATATATTGATATATTAGGCTACATATTATGTGGAAATAACGTGAAAGACTGCGCCACGTGCTCGTAATGAAGAGTGTGTGTCGTACACCTGATCCAGCACAATGGTAGCGAAATGCAACGCGAGGTTAGGAATACGTGCATTTACATTTTTTTGGGTAGAATATACTTTGTATTGCTTGTATTGATATATTGATATGTTTTATGTAAAAAAAAAAAAAACAGTGAAATAATGATCCACATGTTCGTAATGAAGAGTATGTGTCATACGCCTGAGCTAGCATAAAGGTGGTAGCAAAATGCAATGCGAGGTTAGGAACATGTGCATTCTCATTTTTTTTTTTTTTGTGAAATATTTTGTGTATCCCACGTACTGATACATTTGACTATGTTTAATATGAAAAGACAGCGAAAAAATGACGCACGTGCTGGTAATGAAGAGTGTGTGTCGCACACCTGAGCTAACACAAAGGTAGCGAAATGCAACACAAGGTTAGGAGCACGTGCATTTAATTTTTTTTTTCTTTTGTGAAATATATTGTGTATACCATGTATTGATATTTGGCTATGTTTTATGTGAAAAGACAGTGAAAAAATGACCCACGTGCTCGTAATAAAGAGTGTGTATCTTACACCTGAGCTGGCACAAAGATAGTGAAATGCAACACGAGGTTACAAACACGTGCATTTACATTTTTTTTTGTCTGTGAAATATACTGTGTATCCTATGTACTGATATATTTGGCTGTTTTATGTGAAAGACCGTGAAAAACTGACCCACTGCAGTGTGTTCTTGTAAGGGAAACACCGTCTGCTACACCTTAGTGCACAGGTAACGGCCTATGGAACAAGTCCATATACATGTTCAATCAGTCATTTCCTGTGGCACCCCACGGGATGCATAGGGCCTCAATGAACTCTCTTCACCAATATTTGTCTCTTGCCATCTCCTTCAGGTCCCACCAACACTCCTCTCCTGCTTCTTTTTTCATTGTCCTCAACCAGGTTTCCCTAGGCCTACCTCTACCTCTTCTTCCTCTAGCAGTCCACTCTGGCACATCCTGTATTAAACTATCCTCTTTTCTGTATATGTGCCCCAGCCACTTCCAGCGAGGCAGTCATACATTTTCATTAACTGGTTCCACTCTCGTAATATCCCTTACTCTTGCATTTGTAACTCTGTCTTGCCACTTTACCCCAAGAATCCTTCTCAGTATTTTATTCTCAAATCCTAATACTTTCTGATATGTTGCAATTGTACTGTACCATGACTCATGCCGATAAATTAAAATTGGTCTAACCATGGACTTGTAAATTTTCACTTAAGTATGTACCGAAAGCATATTATTATTCCAAACAGATTTCAACATTCCAACTGCTCCCCAAGCCTGTCTAATCCCGTCCTCAATTTCATTGTTTAATGATCCATTAGATGATACAATCGTTCCCAGATATTTAAAGTTTTCTACATTCTTCACCACATTATTCCCAATTACACAATCGATTTGGTTCTCCACGTTTATATTAATGATTTCAGTCTTTCCACAATTTATTACCAATCCCACTTTTTCTCCTTCCTCCACCAGACAATCAAACACCCTCTGCATCTCGTAAATACTTCCGCAAATCAGTGCAATATCATCAGCATAGTCCAAATCCATCAGCTTCTTATTTTCTTTCCAGTTAATTCATGCACCTGTTTTCCTTACAACCTTTATCATAACATAATCCATAACCAAAACAAACAGCAATGGCGAAAGAACTCCTCCTTGAATCACTCCTGACCTAACTTGAAATGGATCACTCAAAGAACTACCCACCATTACCTTACAGAAAGTACCTTCATGCAGGTTTCTAATAGTATTTACAAACTTTTGTGGTATGCCATAGAATCTCATAATTTTCAACATAGCTCCACGTGAAACACTATCAAACGCCTTTTCAAAATCCACAAAACACATACTAAGTGGCATTTTCATCTCATTAGCTTGTTGCATTAGATGCCTTACAATAAAAATCTGATCATTACAACCTCGACCCTTTCTAAATCCCGCTTGTTCTTCTCTTTAAATTTTATCAATTCCTGGCTCTATTCTATTCAACAAGATTTTGGAAAAAAAACTTTTGCAACTACAGGTGTCAAAGTTATCCCCCTCCAATTGCCACACGCACTTAAATCTCCCTTTTTTTTTTGTATTTTTATAATCACTCCATTTTTCCACTCATCTGGAATTCCACCATTATCCCAAGCCACATTGAAAAGTTTCAAAAGCACATTCATCAACTCGTCATTTTCCACCTTAAGCATTTCAGGGAATATTCCATCCTCTCCTGGGGTCTTAAAATTCTTTAACTCCTTTATAGAATTTGCTACCTCTTCCAAAGTTACATCCCCTGTTTCTATCTGCAAATCTCTCTCGGTTGGCAAAATGTCCTCTTCAGCTGGGATTGGTGTATTTAGAACAGATTCAAAGTGCTCTTTCCACCTTCCTTTTATATCCAAATCTTTAGTCATCAAATTACCATTTCTATCTCATACAGGTATTTCCTTCCTTCTCTTTTCAGTCCCAGTTAATTCCTTTATGGCCTGATACGCAGCTCTTGTGCTATGACCGTCATCTTTACTTAATTTAATTTTTGTCTCTGTCGCCTTTTCATCATATAGCCTCCTTTTATCACGTCTAACGAGTCTTTTTACTTCAGAATGTAAACTCCAGTACTTTGCTCTTAGTACTTCAACTACCTGGCCATCAGCATGTTGTTCTTCACTTCTTAACTTAGCCTCTTTCCTTTTCTAAACTGCATTCCATGTTTCATCTGACATCCACTTTTTCCTTCTCGCTTTCCCTTTTTTCGTAATAGTAATCTTAGCACTCTCATGCAAAACCTCTTTTACCTCTCTCCACATTTGATTAATATCATTGTCTTCAGATTCCATCAAGGTCTGCAGGACTAGAAACCTGTTCCTACATTCCCACCGAAACTTTTCCCTCGTGCTCTCATCACTTCTCAGCTCATCCAAATCATAATTATTACCTCCTGTACAATTACCATTAACGTTTCTCTTAAGTTTTATTTTAATCTTTGACACAACAAGTTGATGATCACTACCTATATCTGCCCCCCTCCTTATGCAAACATTTTGCAAATAACTCCTATGCCTTATACTAATTGCAATGTGGTCAATCTGGTTACAATATTTACCACATGGTGAAATCCAAGTAGTCTTATGTATTTTTCTATGCTCAAAGATAGTTCCACCAACTATATGGTCATTTGCCAAACAAAAGCTTCCAAAGCGCACCCCATTTTCGTTTCTTCCAATACCCTCCTTACCCATACAATCTTCAAAGCCATCCCTACTACTGCCAACAATCGCATTAAAATCACCAGTGGAAACTAACACATCATGTCTTGCCACTCTATTCACTACATCCAGAAACTTCTCATAAAAGTCATCCTTCATTTCATCAGCACCTTCATTTGTTGGAACGTACCCTACAACCATACTGATATTACCATGGTCAGATTTTAAACGAGCATAAAGCAAGCACTCATTAATTGGTTCAAACTCACATACTGCCTTACAAGCATCTCTACTCAGCAGTAAGCCTACTGCTTGGTAATGATTTCCATCACTCCTACCAGAAACCAACATAGTAATACCATCTTCCATATTCATTTTATCAACTCCAAGCAACCTCGTTTCTGTAAGTGCACAAATATCCATCTTGTATTCCTTGAACAATGGAATAAGTTCTTCCATTTTACCAGCCTGATTGAGAGTTTGAACATTCCAGTTTCCTATTCTCAAGGTTCTTTTTGGATGTATAAACTTATTTTTACACCGTGGGATTCTTAGCACCCCCTGCCCACTTAAGGGCTGCACGGAACTGAGTGCCATTGCTTCGTCACCAGAGTTCATCAAAATTTCTTAGGCAAAAAAATATTTTACCCTGGAGCCAATGCCAGTGACTCGCAGGAACCAGACAGTGGAGAGAGGAAATTAACTAAATGAAAGTAAAATGCAGAGGGTTTGGACAGACAAAATGCAAGGGAAAGAAAGAGAGCAAAAAGAATGTAGATAAAAGTGTCCCTTTTAGTCACCTCTTACGACAAGCAGGGAATACTGGGGAAGTATTCTATCCCCCCTTCCCCAGGGGATTTACATGTTGCTGGTGAAATTTACTGTGTATCTCATAAAAATGATAGAGTTTGTTATGTGTAGTGTGCAAAGAAAATGAAAGAGGTAACCACATGCTAGTGGCCCCTACCTGTGCACTAAGTCAGGTGTAGGAGATGAGGTTTTTCAAGGACATACACGTATATCATGAACCCTTGCATTGTACTAGTGCTGAGCCAAGTTCTTGGGTGGCTGTGAATAAAACATCTTGACTCCTTTATTTCAGCTCACACTCCTACCACAACATTGGACTGCCACAGGGTCCACAACCCCTCAGACAGCAATTTATTCTCCAGTTGGCTTGCAGTGACAGCAGTCTTGCAAAGATGAAACGTGGGTTGGCACCACATGAGGCATCAGATCCTTGATGATGTAGAGTCGAAGAGCGACACTGAGAGCGACCCTTCTGGGGGGGAGGAGGTTGAGCTGCCACCATCCGGTCAGCAAGTTGAGCTGCCCTACCGGCTTCCATTGCGGGAAACTAAACCACCATCATTGGCCAACTTCACCGGAGAACCCTCCCCACCTGTAAGACCTGCTGGTCCCACTGCTCTTTTCATCGACTTCAAATCTCCAGGCCTCTCTGTCCCCCCCCTTGGCGAGCCAGTGTCACCGGAAGCCGGGCCATCGTTCATTGTGATGGCCCCTCCACCAGTTTCTGCTGTGCAGGATGCTACGGTGACATCCTCGCTGGCCAGGCTGAGGAGACTTGTGTCCCCGGAGCCCTCTGTCTTGTCCTCGTCCTCATCCGAGGCGTCCCTTCCAAGACGAGGGTGCTGTGATCCACTGCCTGGACACGGGGGATGTCCAAGGGTTGGAGGGCAGGCCGAAGGGTGTCAACAGGCTGACCCGCTGCCACCACAGCTGAAGAGGATCCTGGGTGGAACAGTGGCCTGTTCACACCGAACCATGGGCCTTTCACTGGCTCCCCAGGGATCCAGGTAGATATTGCAACAACTCCTCTGCAGGTGTTCCAACTCTTTCTCACGTGGGAGTTGTTGTCGTACCTCACTGTGTAAACCAACTGGTACGCCACAATCCTAGGGACTCAGCTGGATGCCTGGTACTCCTGCAATGAAGAGGAAATGGCCAAGTTCCTGGGGTTACACCTTTTCATGGGGGTCGTGTACATGCCGACCATCAGGCACTTCTGGCGGAGCTCTGAGCAGCACTATTACCCTAGGGTCCAGTGGGCAATAAGTGAAAGGTGCTTCACTGCCATCCTGAAGCACTTCCACGCCTTCAACTCGCTTGCCATTCCTCGGGAAAACCAAGATCAGCTCATCTGCATTCGCAAGGTCATGGAGTACCTCCTTCAGTGGTTCCAGTCAGAGTACCTACTCGAGGAGCAGCTCAGCCTGGATGAGGGCTCTCTGGGATGGAAGGGCCAGCTGTCCTTCCACATGCACAACACCCAGAAGCCCACCAAGAATGCCATCAAAATGTACATGCTGGCTGAGTCATCCTTGGGCTTCATCTGGAACCTCGAGGTCTACACAGGGGTGCAGCGTACCCTGCAGAACACCGTGTTTGGCCTGGTGGAACCGTTGAAGGACCAGGACTATAAGTTGTTCATGGACAACTATTACAATTCTGTAGCCCTGTGCGAACGACTCTTCGCTGCAGGAGTTTATGTGTATGGGAACCCTACAGCTGCCTAGAGAAGTGCTATGCCAGCTGCAGGCCTTCGCCAGGGCTAAGAGCCTGCCTGAGGGGGGCATGGCGTACAGGCACAAGGACAATGTACTAGTCCTGCTGTGGAGGGAGAAGCACATTTTGAACATAGTGGCCACCTTCCACACTGCAGACACCATTCTGAAGAGGGTTCGAAGAAAGGTGCAGGGTAATGACAGGCGGACAACCTATGTGGAGAAGGCTGTTCACAAGCCTTTTGTTGTGGTGGGGTACAACAGATACATGGCTGGGGTGGATCATTTCGATCAGATGGTCCAGTATTACCCCATCCAATGCTGAACTGTCAAGTGGACGAAGATCACATTCTACTTTGTTCAAATGGCACTGTTCAACGGGTTTGCCTTGTTTAACCCCTTAACCGCGGGGCGTCACTTTCGTGACGCTTGGGAGCAAGGAATCATACCACAGGGCGTCACTTTTGTGATTCTGTGTTATTTTGAATTCGCCCGGGCTTTGAAGTGGTGGCTTGTATCATCTATCAGTACTGCCAATGTCCAACACTAGTCAGCACTCCTAATCTCATCTGTACTCCCATCCATTGTTGACAATTTAGCCATTTCTCCCTGTTCTTGACTCCCCTCCCTACCTCCCCTCCATTATCCTATCCTCTCTCCTGCCCGGCCGTGCTACGCTAAGTAAATCTTCCCTGGAATTTTTCACAGATTTCATCCATTGAAATAAGCCCTATGCCCTATTCTTATACCAAATAATATATACAAGAAAGAAATAGGGGACGTGAGAGTGCCATACACCTAGAATTGGCTAATTATCACCTGACAACACCTCACGTGCACTCGTTCGCTAATTTTCGCTGTTTAATTCCCCTTGAAATATGCCGTATAATCTATTTTCGTAATAAAAATATATATAAGAAAGGAAGGGAGAAGCCTAAGTGATATTTACATTCACCTGGAACTACCTAATTATTGCAGGCCACCACACTGTAGTCTATGCTAAGTAAATCTTCCCTGGAATTTTTCACTGATTTCATCCATTGAAATAAGCCCTATGCTCTATTCTTATACCAAATAATATATACAAAAAAGAAATAAGGTAAGTGAGAGTGCCATACGCCTAGAATTGGCTAATTATCACCGGACAACACCTCACATGCACTCGTTCGCTAATTTTCGCTGTTTATTTCCCCTTGAAATATGCTGTATAATCTATTTTCATAATAAATATACATATAAGGAGGGAACGGAGAAGCCTAAGTGATATTTACATTCACCTGGAACTACCTAATTTATTATGTATTGTCTTGGTTTCCTGCCAATCATTTCATTGCTATATATTAGCAGGTCTCATAGGGCTGAAGTTGGTAGTATTGGACCTACCCTAGCCAGGCGGCAGGAGGCCACCACTATCAGTTCACTGTCGTGTTTGAAAGTGGGAGTATGTCTGATTTGCTCCTGCTACTTCCGTCGCTTTATAGCCCCATGCAAAGGGCCCTGTGACCTTTACCCCCTACTAAACCTCGTGTGGAAAGAGGTAAAGGGCTGACAGTTGATAAAGAGTGACTATGATCTTTTTATTGAGTAAAACAGTGGAAGTGGAATTGTAAATAAAGTGTAAATAATGTGTAAACAGCAAGAAAGCAATGAATGTATATATAAGTGAAGAGTGGAAAATAGTTTTATAAGTTACTTCAAGTGACAGTGCATAACACAGTGTAAATAAAATAGAAATGTAAATAATGTAAATAAAGTAGAGAGCGTAAATAGAAATGTAAATGAGTGGTATTATAAGAATACGAGTATATATACTAGGAGTAATGAAAGTGAAAGTTTCACTCTAGCATGTATGAATAGCCTACTATGAGTTATGAGAGTGAAGGTGAAAGTGACATTCACTCTCAATGCAGGTATACAGGACAAGAAAGTGAATGCTACGTATTTTACTGAAAGAAATTGAATCCCTACAGTGACCATAAACTACTATTACTGAAGGAAATTTATGGATAAAGACTGTAGATATATATAAGTGTTATATAATAACAGAAATATAATAGACAACACTAGCGGCGAACGATCGGAAGTGGGATGGTCATACGCCCTTGTAATTTTCATTGCTTTCACAGTGTTTTTTGGGGGGAGTATGGATTCCAAACTATTTGAGAATCATAGATTAGTATTTTTAGTGATAATATCAGGCTGTGGTAATCATATTACGAGTTGTCGGGAAGTGTAAAGTGGAGACTTCGTTACCCAACTTCAGAGGTCTCCACAGGTCCTACGGTACTCGATGAAGGCTCAACAAACACCCAAGGAGAAAGCTGAAGGTATGTGCCATAAGTATATGTGATTTTAATATTCTAGGACTAATAACTGATTTTTGGCAAATATTTTTAGAGTCTGTTGGAGTGCAAATATGCCCGCGGGAGCCGTAAGTCAAAGCTAAACAAGCCTGCAGTGTAAGGGTTAAGAAGTACAAATGCAGGCAAGTAACTCTCCTTGAGTTTGTGGAGTAGAGTATCTAAGATCTTCTTCATTTTCATGAAGAGGACTGGCCCAGGTCTGGATACACACTCCACCATGCCCCAGATCGACCTACCCAGTGGCCAGCAGCAGCAACACCTGGCACCCAGCAGACATGACCACCAGTGCCAGGGTGGGTCCAGCCGCCACCAGCACCAGCACAGCCTGCAGGACACCCCACACCAGCACAACCAGAAGCAGAGCCATCACAGGTGCCATCATCACCACAAGCACCACCTGCAGGAAGACCATCAGGGGTACCAGCACCGCCACCACCAACTACAATTGCTGGTCCATCAGGGGAACCCATGCATGGGCCTGCAGGTCCCTCATGACAGGACCACAGAGCACCAAGGTATCCAAGCAAGCGTCGCTGGGTGTTTGACGATGACGTGAGGTTCAATCGCACTCTGGGCCACCACCGGGCAAGGATCTCCGACAAGAAGAGGCTCAGGTGTACCTTGTGCTTCAAGTTTAGGGTCATGAAGGACACAAGGAACATGTGTCCTGTATGTGATGTGCCGCTTTGCATGGGGGATTGTTTCAACCGGTACCATACAGAGTGATACCTTCACTAGTGGACTATACACACACACACACACACACACACACACACACACACACACACACACACACACACACACAACACACACACACACACACAAATGAATGAACCACAAATAATATGCCTAACTGAAACAAAATTAACACCAAGGATATCCAATGACATACTAAACTTAGAGGAATACAATATATGGAGAAGAGACAGAAATTTAAAAACAGGAGGAGGAATTATAATATTAACTAAGAAAAATCTAAAAGTCAATGAAATAAAACTAGATATACCATCACAAGTAGAACTGATTGCAGAAGAGATCAACACATCTGAAGGGAAAGTAATTGTAGCCAATTTGTACATGCCACCCAGATCAAACACATGGGAAAGAGACGAATACGAGGACCTGGCAGAGAGTACAATTCAGAGTTTAAGATCATTACTACATAAAATGGAAGAGAAATCGGAAAGAATTATACTAACTGGAGATTTTAATACAAATATAAATTGGAATACTCTAGATATAATTAGCCAAGAAAGCTGTTGGGACCAAAAGCTCCTGGCTCTCGTGCAAGAGTTTTTCCTAACGCAACATGTGAGGGAAAACACCAGAAAAAGAGGACTAGATGTATATTCAGTGCTAGATCTAATATTTACTAAGCAAGAAAATGATATTGACAGGTTACTATATCACCCTCCACTCGGCAAAAGCGATCATGCAGTACTAAATTACAACTTCAGGATAGCATATGACATAGTTAACAGCAATGAAAGTTACAAAAAGAGCCTAAACTATAAAAAGGGAAATTATCAAGACCTAAAGAAGTATTTCTTAGAAGTTGATTGGGAAAATGAGCTTAGATGACAAGATTTAAATGCTGTATATAAAAAATTCTGTGAATTTTATGAAATAGTTCAGAAGTACATCCCACAGCACAAAGAAGCAGATAAGAAAATACAGAAATAGTTCAATACAGAATGTAAAAAATCAAAAGAAAGAAGAGATTTGTTGTGGAATAGATACAGAAGACACAATAGTGAAAGGGCGTATAATAATTCCAAACAGGCAAGAAACGATTATACAAGAATAAGGAGGGAAATCCAAAAACAGTTTGAGGAGGATATATAAATAAAAGCAGTGATCAATCAAAGCTGTTTTACAGCTACATCAGAAGCAAAACCAAAGTAAAAGATATAATACATTCCATTATGGACGAGGGAATCACTTATACGCAAGAGAAAGATATTTGTGAAGCACTAAATAAGAATTTCCAATTAGTTTTTACAAAAGAAAAAAAATTTTGAAAGGGACTATGTGGAACATGCATGTCCACACATACTACCAGATAGACAAATAACAGAAAAAGTAATACAGGAGGAGTTAAGTAAATTAGACAGAGGAAAAGCAAGTGGTCCTGATGAAATTTCATGTTGGGTACAACGAGAATGTACAAAGGAGTTAAGTAAACCATTATTTTTAATTTTCAAGAAATCCTTGAGTCAAGGTAAACTACCTGATGTTTGGAAGAAAGCAAATATTGTCCCCTTATTCAAGAAAGGAAATAGACAAAATCCACTCAACTACCGACCAGTATCATTGACCAGTGTTGTAAGCAAGGTATTAGAAAAGCTTATAAGAAAAGCTTGGGTAAATCATCTAGAAGAACACAGTATGATAACAGAAAGACAGTTTGGTTTCAGAAAAGGAAAATCATGTGTTACTAATCTGTTGAGCTACTATGACAGAGTAACAAACACAATACAGGAAAGAGAAGGATGGGTGGACAGTATCTATTTAGATTTCAAGAAAGCTTTTGACACAGTACCACACCAAAGACTTTTATGGAAACTGTACCATCAAGGAGGAATTCGAGGCAAACTGTTTTGTTGGATGCAAGATTTTCTCATAAAAAGAGAAATGAGAACAGTACTAAGAGGAAACTACTCATCATGGAAAGAAGTGACTAGTGGAGTACCACAGGGTTCAGTGCTGGCACCAATCATGTTTTTAGTGTATATAAATTATATAAACAGTAACACTGGAAATGAGAGCTATCTGAATATGTTTGCAGATGATGCAAAAATACAAAGGAGAATTACTAACACAGACTCTTGTAAAGAGCTACAAGAAGAATTAAATAAACTTCATGAATGGAGTAATACATGGCAAATGGAATTCAATGTGGACAAGTGTCATGTAATCAAGTTTGGTAAAAGTGGAAAAAGACCTGATTGGGATTATAAGTTAGGAAATAAAACCCTACACACAACAGAAAGAGAGAAGGACCTAGGTGTGATTATCAATAACAAACTATCTCCAGCTGACCACATCAGCGAGAAGGTACGGAACATGTATACACTGCTTGCAAATATGAGAATAGCATTCACATACATAAATGAAGACATGCTAAGAAGGATAATAACATCATTCATTAGACCAACCCTGGAATATGCATCAGTAGTCTGGAGTCCTCATCTCAAAAAACACATAGACAAGATAGAAAAAGTTTAAAGGGCCACTACAAGATGGATACCAAGCTTAAGGGATCTAAGCTACGAAGAAAGACTAAATAAACTGAATCTACCAACACTACAGGAGAGAAGGAAAAGAGGTGACATGATAATGCTATATAAGTGCATATCAGGGAAGGAGAAAATAGACATAAATGATTACTTAACATATAGAGAAGCATCAGCAAGAGGACACTGCAAAAAACTGCATAAGAAGAGAGGTGATAAAGACGTAAGGAAATTCAGTTTCCCAAACAGAGCAATTGATCAGTGGAATGCATTACCGAATGAAATAGTGTGTGCCAAAACAATTCACAAATTTAAGGATATGTACGAAAATATGGTTTAAGACACGGGACAGTACGAGCTTGACTCATTCCTGTAAAGATGCAATTAGGTAAGAACAATTAGGTAGGTAAGAATCTATGTAATGCCCTGAAATTCGGTCACCACCCTCAATGTAATGCTGAGAATTTTAGAGATTATGGAAAATGGGGTAGTGTGATCTTATTAGAGAATTTTAGAGATTAAGAGGAATGGGGTAGCATGATCTTATTTGAGAATTTATGGGAAATGTGGTAGAATGATCTTACTTGGGAGGGCGTGAGTAATTAGATATAAGCACACCTTGCCGGCCACTCAATCTCGTCTGTACCACTCCTTAAAGGATAGCAAAACTCGATCTTGAAATAACTTAACCTAACATTTATTAAGCATTAAGAATTGAGACAGATTTCTCTTCAAACTGTGCATGAACTCAAACAAGATAATAATGAGGATCTACATTACTAGAAATATGAAACTTTACAAGCTAAGTTAATATTGAAAGAATATTGATACATGTGGACATTAATTCTGTGGTCACAGTTGGACTCTCGGAAAGATTCAAAGAATGCTGATACACATGAATATATTACTCCTGTGGTCACAGTTGGACTCTCGGGAAGATTCAAAGAATATTGATACACATGAATATATTAATCCAGCGGTCACAGTTGGACTCTTCAGGAAGATTCAAAGAATACTGATACACCTGCATATATTAATCCCGTGGTCACAGTTGGACTCTTCGGGAAGATTCAAAGATTACCACCAAGATATTCTCTTAACCCTCTCAGGGTCACTCACGTGATTCGCATTTCATGTGGATTGTTCTAAAGATGTTCAGTCACGCGATTCGCGTCTCTAAGCACAAACAAAAAACGCCAAAAATTAAGTTTCTGGCAGATTTGCTTCAAATTTTGACGTGTCATAGCGAGTGCAGCGCTTTCCAATGGTAAGGTATTGACAACACTGAGCTGCCTCACGGGGCCCAGCATGTAGCGATAAAACTCAGTCTCTTCCAAGCAACCAGGCGCTGAGGTTGCGTCGAGTGTACTGTCCCTTTAAACTCCTACTAATTCTCCCCTCCTGCCCGAGCTGAAGCCCCCTTGGACTCAGTGCGATAATCCAATATTTGTGAGCATATTTGTATGTGATACTGTCGATGGAACATAGATATATGTCACGAAAAGGAATTGTATCCATTATCAATCGTTAGGCTTAGAGGCAAAATGCATGTTCCCTGTTGCGGGGTTTCGCCTCTCTCCCCCCCAAGGCCATAAGGCGTGATTACAAATACGTATATAATGAAGCCAATGCCTAAACTGTATTTTGTGTGAAAGATTTTGTGGCTGGCTTGGTGAAATTATGGAACTAGTTAGCGTTGTGGATGCCATGAACCATAATGTGGAATGGGGCAGGCATCACATACAGTTTTTATAGTCGGGAAGGGAGAATTAGAGGTGTTTAGGGATGGAATTATTGTGATTCTGATAGTGAAAATGATTATGGAATTGTGTGAAATATATGTCAAACATGCTGCAGGTGTTCGTGAAGGAGTGGGGTGTGTGCCAGTACAATAGAGTTGCATTATACTCTCCCAGTGAAGGATGCTGCATCACAGTCATGTTGAACCATTGTAAGGAAGGGAATAATTGCAGAGGTTAGGGTGGAATCATTGTGGTAGTCATGTATTTGCGTATGATATTGTGTGAAGTGTAAGTGAAATGTGCCACATATCCTCGTGACGGCATAAATTATGGTGCGTAGCGTAGGTTAGCAATACCTTAGTGGCATGTGTGCTGTGAAAGGTGTCGATGCCAAGGAGCGAGGGACGTCATTGAACAGGTACTGTACCTTGGTCTGACATGTAGTGATAAAATTATACTTTATGTAAAATATAAGTGAACTGTGCCACGAGTGTTCGTTTAGGTGTGTAGCGTAGGTGAGTGGTACTTTAGTGGCAGGTGTGCTGTGAAAGGTAACGATGCCAAGGAACGAGGGACGTCAGTGGACAGGTACTGTACCTTGCAATGCCGGGCAACAACGGACGTCAGTGGATAGGTACTGTACCTTTCTAAAACAATTGTTGAAATTTATGATTCTCTTCTAAAATGTTTGTGATATGTGCCACGAGTGTTCGTGGAAAATATTGTATCATGTGTTGGGGGACCGTTTGGGGAAGGAGGGAAATATATATATATATATATATATATATATATATATATATATATATATATATATATATATATATATATATATATATATATATATATATATATATATATATATATATATATATATATGAGAGGGAGTATATCATGTGTAAAGGAGGGCCAAAAAATAAAAAAGTTATATATATATATATATATATATATATGGCACACACCCACGGATGCCAGTGGACAGTTATGAGAGTAATCTCACTTTGTTGGCCAAATACTAGAAAACTATTGGACGTATCGATTTCCTGTACGAACCATGATAAAGAGCAGTAAATTCTACGTATGTTCATTTGCAGAATATAAGCCTTTGGGAGCATTTTCTGCTGGAAAAGTTGGGGGAAGAGACATTGCTTTTTTCCTCACTAGCGATAAAGTCGGAAGGGCTCGGAGAAGTATCTCACTTTGTCGGCCAATTGCTCGAAAAGTATTGGACGTATCGATTTTTTGTAAGAACCATGATAAAGAGCAGTAATTTTTACGTATGTACAAGATATAACAATGTAATATCTATGATAATTATTCGTTGTTATGTAGGCGGGAATATCGCAAATGCTATGTGCACATCACGAAAGTGACGTACAGACATGAGTTCCCAGTCGTTTTTGGAGATTTACTCGAAAACCATGAGGTGTATCGAAACCATTTGTAACTCTTTAGAAAGCTGATGAAATTCTGCATAATATTATGCAATAAAAACATAACATGTGTGCGAGAAAATTTCAGAATTAGAGCTCCTTGAAATTTTTTCAAAAATGGCATTCAAGTTTTGGCTATTTTCTCGAAAACTACAAATCGTATCACAACCAGATTTGTCTCTTTAGAAAGCTGATTAAATTCTTTATCAAAATGTCTAATAACATTTTCCTGTATGATGGAAAACATTTGAATGATGATGTTGGGAAGTGAACGTGATATAGCGAAATGTTTATTCACGGCCGCCTAATGTTGTTTTATTCGTGTTTTCCTTTTTGTTGGTGGTGCTTATCGGCTAGAACAAACATCGTTGAATGATATGATATAGGTTTCATGGCAGTATATTGATGTTTGGGTGGCGAAAATAAGGAGAGAATACATGTTATTTGCCGTGTGGGCAGCCGGGCTGGGTGGCTTCACAGAAAAAAACCGTGCGCCGGAAAACTTACTGAAACTTTTCGTGCGCGAGATGGTTAAGCTTAGGTAATATTATCTTTACAGTTCATTTAGCCATTAAATCTTATATTTAAGTTTAGTCTTAACTGATATTCATAATGTGAGCATAATTCTGTAATTGACAGTACTAAGTCAAGTATTGGTGCGAATATGATTACTTGTTATACATACGGACCAGCTCTTTTCTAACAAAGACGTATAACCGCGGAAGTTTAGCAGAGATTAAACATCACGAAATGTCTTCCTTTGTATTCTGATCTTGAAATTTACACGTCATTGTTAATAATATTCCACTTTTGAACTATGCAGTGGTGAATTGAGAGTCTAAAGTAAGATTGCTGAAGATAGTTGTTTGTGATGCGCGAAATTTGTGTTATTGAGTTATGTTTACAGTCACGTAGGCATATGTAACTGACATGGGTAATAAAGCTGTTCGAAGTCCTAATTGATTTGGCTTCGTTATGATTAAAGTTCCTGCATGCTTAGTACAAGAATTTTAAACATCGTAAGTAATTTATCTACGTATGTTGAGTGCAAACGTATATCTCGTATTCTTTGGAGATTTAGTAGAAACAAAGTATTACAAAGCAATTAGTTAAAGTTTTAGCTGATTCCCGAACACTGTCTTGGTGATTATCAAAGGCAGAGAGAGCCGCCCCAAGCAATGTGACCACCGCTCCTCTTCATTGTTACAGGTTAGTGCCCAAACTCTCACCCCCCCCCAACCTCTCTGCCTTGTGTGATAAGTCCTCATATACGTAAGTTAAATTTGTGATATTTCCCTTGATCCCTCTTGTAGTAAATAATGAGACCGCCGCTCCTCTTCATCGTTACAGAGATCATCCATGCAAGCCACTGCCAAACACCTCACAATAAATCACCCCTCCCCCTTTTTTCCTAGTTCATGTAGCCTAAATAACAAATACATCGGCTGATCTATTATGATTACAGTTGATCTGATCACCTTTCATATAATTACTGTAACTTTACTGCATATGATTCATGAGTTATACGAGTTTAATCTTAAGATTACACTTACAATACTAACTTATACTAACTTATGCTAATACTTAAAATTTTGGCACTACACACACACACACACACACACACACACACACACACACACACACAGTACAAAACTCCTCACATCCCAACCAATCTGGTGCTGCAGGAAGATCATCGCCACTGGAGAAGTACGCGATATTCTTTTTTTATATATCTGTTTACCTCTGTTTATGTTAGAATATTTATATATACATATATATTGTTATTTATCTCAACACAAATGACAGGGAAATAAGTACAGCTGCAGTTTCAGTTGCTAGCAACAGGTTTAGTGTTCTTGTGTGGTTTCTGAGAGGACTAAAAACAAAATAGAAGTAATTATATAAAATTGTTGTTGGTGTAAAACCAAAGAAAGTGTAGCTAGCAAGCATAAAAGTGTTAGTGCGCTACGGGAAAATAACGTAAGTGAGCGAGGCTAGGGGTCAGCATGAGGCAAAATACACAGTAGTTTTTTGCATTTTTCTCGAAAACTATGAGGCCTAGGATCACTGTTCTTTACTGAGATGAAAGGGAATGAAATTGTGCATAGGATGATGAAATAAAAACATATAGGTGCCAAGAAAAGTTTTTCGCAAAGGCTCCCCGAATAAAAAAGTTGTTGTCTGTTGAAAATGAGTTTTATTTTTTCGCTTATTACTCGAAGATCATACCTCGCATCAAACTAGGACCTGACCCATTCGAGAGCTAATACAATTCTCTTTCGATTGAAGGTATAACATGTAGAGATTCATCGGTAAACATTCGACTTATGATGTTGGGAAGTGAACTCTATGATCCTGAATGTTTATTCTGAGGGCCCTAGAATACGTATAGTGTGTGTGTGTGTGTTTTTTTTTTTTGGCTTATCGTGTAGAACAAACATTGACTTATTGGAATATGGGGGTTTTGCGGCAAAATAAATATGTTTCGGTGTTGAAAATCAGCCGAAAATACACATTTTTGGAGCATGTGGCATTTAGGGGGGGGGGAAGCTTGTGCGTCATATCCCAGAAAACTTAAAAACTTATCTGCGCGCAGAGGGGTTAATCTTCAAGTTAGGTCCTAGGTTAGGTTAGGTTAGGTTGGGTTAGCTTGGTTTGGTTTAAAAAAATAGTTATTTCAATGAATATTAGATTCAAATTAATCACACTATAAACCATTAAAAAATGAATATTTTAAGCTTCAGTGTGAGTTAGGTGTAATTCTAGAAATCTGACAAAAATGTACCCTTTTGGAAATTTCAGTAATTATAGGCCTAGATGCATATACACAGCCTATATATGTTAAAAAAAATTGACATAAAATGCATAATTGACAGTATATATATGCCAGAACTTTCAAGTTAACTTTTACAATTCAACTGAAACATAACACTGGCACAAATTTAAATTAAGGTCATTTATTTCATGCTGATTAATACCACAACATCAAACTTAAAGACTTCAACAATATAATTTTAATGATATTACATTTTACATTAACAAGAAAGTCATAGTACATACAAGGGCTGTTGGTATAAGTACAGTACTTATCCTCTCAATGGTGATAAACGTATTTTTGTACTCAGTGAGATATATATATATATATATATATATATATATATATATATATATATATATATATATATATATATATATATATATATATATATATATATATATATATATATATATATATATATATATATATATATATATATATATATATTACTGGCGCATGTATTGGTAGTTTGGCTTTCAGTGGAGCAATAAAACTGGAAGTTATACATAGTAGTACTGTACTAGTAATTATGCTTTAGTTGTAACTGAGACATAGTTTTGCATACAGACTGACAGTGGTATATTACAGTTTTACAATGAAGTGTTCAATAGTGTTCTGTACTGCACTACTATTAAAATAATCCACCATGACACAAATATCAGTTTCAAATGAATCACACTGAAAAACATTGAGAAAATAAAAATTTAAGTTTTAACCTAACATAACCAAACCTAATCTTACCTAACCTTACCTAACGTAACCTAACTCTCAGTATGATCAAACCTGTAATTTAATCAGTTTTACACATCAAACATTCTTGATCATCACTGCTATGGAGAATATAGATTTTCCAGTTTCATCTGGGTGAACCTCTGGAATAATACCAAAACAAGGTTTGTGACATGCCCCCCCCCCTTTTCCCACGCGCACACATGGCCATGTGGGTCTTGTGCTCCGTGACATTAACATAATTAGGATATCCCAAGACATCTGCAGCCACAAAGAATGATTAATATGCCCGTATCTATTCACAAATCATCGGCTCACCTGATATGAAATGCTTGCTACAGAGCCAGGTGTAGGCTGTCGGCTGCCAATTTTCCCTCTTCACGGCACCAATCCACTTATGTCGCCTTTCCTCATTGGCTGGGAACCGGTAAAAGTGTACACCACTTCCGGTATTCTGCCTTGTCTTACAGCCGAAGGCACAGCAGTGGAATACCATTGTGGAAACTGCAATTGTCTCTCTCTAGACTTATGATAATATGCCGTCCAGTGTGCCGCCGTAAACAAAAGTCACATGACTCGTGACATATGGAAAAGATCTATTGACACGGTGGCGTCGACAGGCTGTCATTAGTCCTGCTGCTGATGCAGTACTGGAGTGACTAATGGATCCATCTTTCGAAAATTTTTGTCTTCTTGACCCTGACCAACCTCCTCCCCCTTCACCTCCAGCCAAAAACCCTGTTTTTGATTCTAAGCAACCTCCTTCCCCTTCACCTCCAGTCTCAAACCCTGCTTTTAACACTGACCAACTTCCTCCCCCTTCATTTCCAGCCCCAGACCCTGCTTTTGACCCTGACCAACCTCCTCCCCCTTCTCCTCCAGCTCCAAACTCTGCTTTTGACCCTGACCAACCACCTCCCCCTTCATCTTCAGGCCAAACCCTGCTTTTGAGCCTGACCAACCTCCTACTATCACTCCCTCATTCTAATGCCGAAGTTGAAAGATTGTTCAGTGAGGTAAACATTGTGAAAAGGAAGCTCAGGAATCGTTTAAATACAACTTCTGTAAGTGCTATTATTTCCGTGAAAAGTGGGTTGGACAGGGTTGGTAAATGCCGCTGCTCGTATGAC
The DNA here is from genome assembly GCF_032717465.1 of Coenobita brevimanus. Lineage (NCBI taxonomy): Eukaryota > Metazoa > Arthropoda > Malacostraca > Decapoda > Coenobitidae > Coenobita > Coenobita brevimanus. Next base: position 17,588,078 of record NC_136997.1, on the reverse strand, counting down.
TTGTCCAAGTCTGTGTTACAAGAGATAGGAACACTGGCAGCCTATAAGCCTACTTCAATTATTTCTGGAGAGCAAGACTGTAGGCCTAGCACTTCAACAGCTGTGTTGGTGGATACAGCAGATGACGAGGAAGAGGATGGTATCCTATTCTCTCTTTAGGAGAGCAGCCTAACAAATACGCATTATTACATATTGCTTTATATTAATCTTGGGTATTATGTAGGCAACTTCACAATCTAGCAGAGTTTGTTGGCCAGTACATTAGAATATCATCATCCACAGTTGGCAACCCTGATTCTCGGTCCTTCTGTGTTTTGGTTTGTCTGGAGCAAGGCCACGGACTCCTGCCTGGAGCTTTCCTTCTCCTAGCCACAATTATGAGTTAGTGCACCAACTTTTATTCCCCTAAAAGTATTTTGACTGTATCATGCCTACATTAGTAATGTTTTGAAAGTGATATCTGCCCTGGAAATTGTGACATGAGAAGAGTGCAGAGCAGTTGTGTGTGAGATGCAGAAACAGCTGTTGTCAGCAGTTTTACACCCTGGGATAAGGTCAGCGAGTCGCCCTCGATAAAAAAAAAGTATTGGTACCCTTTCAGTGTGAGACATTATGATACACAGAGTATGATTTTTGGAATATAATACGGATATGTTTGTATTGCAGTTGTGACAGAGTTTCCAGTTAGTAATGTCTAATCTCACACTTTCATGAGGTATTGCATTATAATGGGCATTGTTCACAACACGCACATGTGTGAAGAAGCATTTCACATCTTATCTAACCCCAGGGAGCTGATACTTTTTTTTTGTGGTTACCTCACCGTGATACAGGAACTGTTTTGTAATTATGAAATAATGTGACAAATTCTTATCCTATACAGTATCATCCTAACACCTAGGGGTTAGGGTGGTCAAAGGGCAGCTGCATTATCTAATTCCTTGAAATGTTCCTGTGATAAGTTTTTTTTTATTTTTCACATTAAAGTATATTACTTTTATTTCTTTGCCTAAAACTACCTGAAAGCTCTAACACTTTTAGGGAAGAAGGTCTTGGAACAAGTCTTGGTGCAAGTCTTGATGTAAGTCTGGGAGTGGACTTCAACCAAGTCCTGGCAGAGTATTTTACTTCTGACACTGGGTCCAGCATGGCCATTGTCTGGTTTTCAAGTATTTTTCAAGTCTTGCCTAGACCTGGAACAACTCCAATCTCCCAGTTGTCATCTAGCATGTGTGGAGAAGCAGTACATAAATAAAGGACCAACATCTACAGTAAGGTGTTTCGTCGACGTCCTGCATGACCCTGCTCTCCTTCCGAGTAAGTACAATAGAAAAATTTCGGACACCAAGAATTTGGTGATCAATATATCAAGTGGTCAACGCTACCATGTATTTCATGTACCCTTCAACAAAGTTATAGTGTGGGCACCCCTATATATTATGTCCATTTATTATTATTTTAATATGTATTACTAATAACAGTTCCTGAAATATTTCATGTTCATGAACCTTAAATTTAAATGTACTGATCGCTTATTATTTGTAAGTGATTTTTTTTTCAGTACACAAGGATTCGGATGAACCACATAAGCATTAAAATAATCTTTAAGACAGTACATAAAGTATACTGTAATCCCTATATTTTCTTTTTATTTTGGCGGTCAATCTCAAACATAATGCATTTCTTATTAAAACAACTGAATCAGCGGGTATCAGAACTGCGTCAAAAAATGTAAATGGGACTGTTTATTTGGAGAACAGTTTAACCAATGTCTTGAACTACAATGTAGGTAACGATGAGCCAAAAGTTATCTACATTGTTATTAAGGAAAATGAAAACCTTCTACAAAATCCACCAACTCCAAAGAACGTAAGAACTGGTTACCAGAATTGTTCTGACAGAAAGCATGGGAGAAAACAGGAAAAGAACGGAGTAGACACAAAAAACGATTGATAAAGATAAAGGAAGAAGTAGGCATCTCTACATATGGCTGGTATGGAGCACATATTCATGGTAGGGTGGAGGTGGGGGCGTCCTGGCCATATACTGTATATTATAATGAGCATTGCGGATTCTTGTCATTTGAATTACTCTCAGGACTTGCTGTGAGGGGTATCTATTTATTTTGTAATAATACAGTATATGCAGCTTGTCCTTAAAGGTTCAGCTGAAAATGTCACGACTTTTAAAATTTATATACTCAAAGTGAAATGGTCAAGCTCTTCATTCACTAAGATGCTTAAAGTTCAGAAACTCTAGTCCACCCATCGCAATCTTCTTCTTTTTTTTTTTTTTTTTTTTCCCAGGAGCATAGGGGCCTAGGGCTGGGCCCGACATTTAAGGTGATCAGCCTCATTCACCCACGAGTGACATTATGTGAGCAATAAATTCTAACTACCCCGTAGATACAAAGCTTTACAGGCTCAATCCGGGTAAAGCGTCTTAACTCATTAATCTATCTATCTATCTATATATCTATTGCCAGACGGCACAATCCCGTAAGGGGTGGCCATTTGACTTTGAGTTATTTGTTTTATGGGGAGGGGCACTAATCCTCCACCAACCCACTTACTGACACGTAGGGAGCACGCATGGTTTGGTTATATGGTTACCACCTAGCGTAGTAAGTGGTTTCTTGGCTTACAGGAAACCATTTGGCTTGTCACTCAATGTAAAGCCACCTGTAAAGGAAAGAAAAGCAATAAGAAGTGACAGGAAAGATGGGAGAAATATGAAGAGAGGAGGGTAGACACAGAAATAGAATGATAAAGGCTGAGGAAGAAGTAGGCAGCTCTACACTCATTAAACTACCAGGCATAATTTCTACATGGTTACCACCCAGTGCAGTAAATGGTATCCTGGTTTATAACAAACCATTTGGCTGTCACTCAGTGCACGTTCATCTAAAGGCAATACCACATCAGTTGAGTAGATGATGGGCGTCCCCACCTATCACAACAGAAGTTTTAGACACTGATCCAATGGGAAGTGATGTCAGTGGAAAGACCTCTTTAACTACTAGGGTATCAGCAGCACTGGCAATAATATTATGCTCTTGACCTTCTTCATATGTTATAAGGGATGGGCAGGTAGTATCATTTCAGTGTTTAACATATATTGCGATATAAAAGGGGGGGGGGGAAGAGTATAAAAAATAAGGAAAAAAAAAAAAGGACAAGTATGGAAAATAAACCACTCATTGGAAAATTTAAATGAAAATTATCTAGCTCATCAACTGTGAAGGTAATTAGTGGCATTCACTAAGACACTTTTTTATGCACGCTGGTACTTTAGTAACTATTGATGTATCCAAACAAAACTAAACATACAGTATTTATCACAATGTTATACATCAAAACCAAATCCTATTCAACACCATACTCTCTCCTGGGAATGCTGTACTGCATTGTACAAAACTATACATATCACATTATTGTGTATAAAAATAATAATCATGTAGAGAGCCATATTCTTTCTTGGGAATGTTGCATATTCTAAACATATCACATTACTGTGTCTAAAAATAATATATAGAGAGCATCATATTCTCTCTTAGGAATGCTGTATATTCAAGCCTTAACCTATCACGTTAATTAAACACATTTTTTATGCATAAATAATAATCATGTAGGCCACTGTAGTACTTCCTGGCGATGCTTTATATACAAAACTAAACATATTTTCACATTACGCACAAAAACAATAATAATCAAGAAATCCTACCTCTCCTGGCAATGCTTTATATTCAAAACCAAACATGTTTATCAGATTATTATGCACAAAAATAATAATGCAGAACTCCCGTCTCTCCTGGGAGGCCTTGTGCCAAAATTTTCTCCGAGACACTCTTGAGGTTTAATTAAATCTTATCACGACTGAGACACCTCTAATGTACGTATTCTATTTCTAAACCCCCAAACGATTCAAGTCATAGACCCCTGGGAATTATTCACTTAACTAAAATTACCTACTTTTCATTTGACTTGGGCTACCACCTTATTATTTAACACTCAAATTCAAAATATTTCCCTTCAGCTGTGTATAATCATCTGGAGAAAGCATAAAATGAAAATGAAGTAGAGCTTGCCCTTATAATATGTGGGGTTAACTAGCCATGGTTTAAAAGCCACCGCTTTTCAGCTGGACTTAATCATCAAATTCAAGTCATGAGACTGTTTGCTGCTGCTCTACTATGAATTTTACTCTTAAAGTACCTATTTACTCATGTTTGAAATGGTGAGTGCACAATTATCATTTTAATTTTACTGTACACATATTTATTATTACAGTCGTGTTCATTTTATTGTGTGCTGTACTGTTCATATTTGTACATACAGGTACTCCAACACGACCAGGGTGTTTTAGGAAAGGAGAATGATATTGATAGTGGTCTTACAGTACACAGTGGCCAATTGAGCAGAAACCTGTCAACTCCAATACGTATAAGAGTATATTCTGTAGTCCAGCTGAATCTTAATACTTATAAGTATCAAAGGGATTCACCATTCGTGATCAACTGTAAGAACTCCTTGGATCCTTATTTTTCATAACCCATGTTTGCTGATGCCACTAATCCATGACAAAACAAACTAATGAGAGAGCTCGAAATCTGCCAAATTTTTGATGAATGACATCGCTTTTGGGTGGACCGAGTATTGCTTCTTATCCTTCTTTCCCTCAGCCTTCTTTCTTTAGTTGCGATTGATCAGCATTAGTCATATGAAACAGTTAAAAACAGCCTGAATGATGGACCTTGTAATTTATACATTATCTCATGGGTAAAAACTACATCTGGCACTAGCTAATGCCCCTATGTGGGAGGAGGAAAAATGCATAGAGGTGGCAGAGGGGCCATCCATGTAAATGAAAGGGAGAACAAGATAAATGTGGCAAATCTTATTGTAAATGTCATGAATGATTGGGAGAAGAGGCATACCGTTTTATGAAAGAATGGAGAGAGGCTAGTTTAGATGCATGTAGAGTGAGGGAAACACATTTATTATTATTCAGTAACTCTACCTCAAGTAAAGTTGATACTTAATTTTTTTCCATCTTCGTGAATCATACAAGTAATTATATTTTGTTTAATTTTATTAAATGCATGCTGAAAAGGAGGCAGACGTGATATAGGAAGCTTTCTAAAATTCTCTTTAAAAACAGATTTGCTCGATAACACTAGTCAAGAACAAAAAAAAAAAAATATGTCATGGTTCTGAATTGAAATGGTCTCATTCTAGGGTAATTGATGGTACTGAACTCTAATATGGCATCAAGAAGGACGCTTTAGGTCCGGTTCCTGAAAACCAGTACATCGGTGTATCTTGCTCACAAGATGTGACTCATGCATTTGTTTGTTTAGTTTCATCGATTAAATTTGTATTTTTGTTGCAGGTTACATATACTGTTTCCATCTCTCTTCTTGCAGAAAATCTCAGTCACAATGACAGTGGTGAATGATGGAACGCCATAAATGTTTAAACGATCCTGACCATTTTTTTTACATTTGTGGAGCGTTCACCCCGGAAAGCTTCAAGAAACCCATCACGAAGGCTGTTTGAGTGAACTACAAAAGCTACTTCAAATGTCCATTGGGCGACCAAGACAAGAAATGGGCGCCTCATATAGCGTGTACGTCCTGTGTCACATGGAAAACGTAGTTCGGCTTTGCCATTCATTGTACCAATGTTTTGGCGAAAGCCCAAAGACCACAGCAACAACTGTTACTTGTGTCTCAGGAACATCAAATGAGTAACTGTCAAGACACGAGCCACAGTACATTATCCCAATATCGCTTCTGCAATCCGACCAGTGCCACACAGTGCAGAACTACCAGTTCCAAACCCACCTTCTGAACACGAGTTAAGCAGCGCTGATTCCAGTCATAGTCTCATGGATGATGACTGCCAGGACGACTCAGGACACGTGGTCCCAAACCATTCAACCAGGGAGCCCTTCATAATCTCATAAGGGACCTTGATTTGTCTAAAGAAAAGGCAGAACTCCTGGGATCACGACTGAAGCAGCATAACCTGCTGGAAGATGGAGTGCACATCACTATGGCACGTCATCAGCATAGACAACTGTCTGTATTTTTCAAAATGGCAACCAACCTTTGCTGCTGCAATGACACGGTGTCTCTCTTGCAACAACAGCTGGATGATTGGAGGCTGTTTATAGATTCAGGGAAAGACTCTCTGAAAGCAGTCCCCCTACACAACGGGAATTGGCTTCCTTCCGTGCCAATAGCACACACAGAGATGTCTGACAGCTATGAAACTATGAAGATTGTGCTTTCCGCTATCGAGTATGAGAAGCATCAGTGGAAAATATGCGGGGACTTCAAAGTGATTAGTCTACTTCAGAGCGGTTACACAAAGCACATGTGCTTTCTCTGCTTGTGAAATGGTAGTGCTAATGCCGAGCACTGTGTAAGAAAAGAATGGCCGGCAAGACCAAAAGATGCAACCAGAAGGTTCAACTGCCTTCATAAACTTCTGGATAAAGAGAATATATTCTTGCCTCCGCTGCATCTCAAGCTGGGCTTGGAGAAAAATTTCGTAAAGGCCACGGATCAAATGGGTACTGGGTTTCACAACTTGTCTATGAAGCTCGGTGGCGTGGTATCTGAAGCCAAGTTGAAAGCAAGGGTCTTGAATGATCCTCAGATCCGCATGCTGGTTAATTATTGTGACTTCATCAAGGCAATAAACCCGCTGGAGAGAGACACATGGGAACGTCTCACAGAACTACCTTGAAAACCATTGTGCAGACAACTACGAAGAAACTGTGGCAGGCATGTTACAGACTTACCGAGCTCTGGGCTCACCTCGATTCCTTCTCAGATAACCTCGGAGACATCAGTGACGAGCACGGTGAAAGGTTTCATCAAAACATTGCTATAATGAAGAACAGGTATGAAGGCCGACTAAGTCCCAACATGATGAGTGACTATTGCTGGATGGAACAGTGTGAAGAGAGTCAGCTGAACAAGCTAAAAAGCAAAGTGCAGAAGAATTTTGAGAACTTCATCGCTTGCTAATAAAATGTGCATTGGATTTCCTTATTTTTGTACCATAAATCATCACACTATTATCTGTGTGTGCCTCAGTTTATGTTACAAGGTTGAGATGAGTTACAGTATGCAACATTGAATATGTTTTCAGTCTGATATTCAAGAAACCTGGTCCGATAGCACAAAACGAATATCAGATTTGAAACCAGTGCATACAAATTAGTCAGGGACACATATTCACGTATGAGAACCATTTTGGCTGTTGACAGCTGGACATGGCCATAACAGTATCATCCTACCAACAATAACAATGCATGATATTTGGGCAGAAACTCTTTGGATGAAATCCAACGTAGCAGTCGTTACTGAAGGATACTGTATCCCACAGCAACGGTATACTGCAAACAACATCGAGTCCATTATGAAATGACCTGATAGATCGTTGATGGCAACCATCCAACGACTGCATATATTTCTGGTTAGTAAGCATAGAATCACTTGCAAACCAAAAAATGTGTCCCATATTGTAATTGGGGTATGGAATGGAATTGGAAATTTATGTTGAATACTATTAACTCTGCTTCCCCAGAGATTTCACCAACATCCTATACTTTCCTGTTTTTTTTTATGGATATGTTTTAAGAAAATTATTTGGCCTTAAAACTACGAAGAAAGTTTTTAACTCCTTGAATTTGTAGCTCACCTGTGATTAGCCCTTAAAAACAGTGGGAGGGCCATCATAACTTTAAAACAAAACAAACATGGTTCATTTTGAATGCTGTAAAAGGTACTTACCACAGGCAGTGAGGGATGATGTAGAGAGCATCTTGGTGCTCTGCTTCTGTACATCATACTTAGTTACAGTTGATTGAAAAATATCTAAATAAATGTAAATGTAAATGACTGATAAGTGGAAACATTAGCTTTTGAATCTCCTATCCCACCATTCCATGATGTACAGGGTGTCATCACACTGCCCAAGTACTTAAACGTACTCACATTTTCCAATTCCTCACCATCCAACCTCACTGTACATTCACTGACTTCACCTCTCTCAAGACCATCACTTTACTCTTCCCTACATTCACCTTTAGATTCCGTTTCTTACACACCCTCCCAAACTCATCCACCAAGCCTTGCAGCTCCCCTTCATCTTCACTCAACAACACAGTATCATCTGCAAACAACATTACAGGGAGTTTCCAAACACTATCCTCTCTCACCAGGGCCACTCCAAAATCCACTACCCTACATTGTACCTCTTTTATTACCCCATCCATGTACAAATTGAACAACCATGGAGACATGGCGCATCCCTGTTTCAACCCAACCTTCAAAGAGAAAAATTCACTTAGTTCACCATCCACACACACTGCAGCCCTCGCACCATTATACATACTCTTCACAACATTCAACAACTTCCCATCTACTCCATATATTCTTAATACTTTCCACAATCCTTGTCTTTCCACCCTGTCATATGCTTTCTCCAAATCCAGGAAAACCGCATGCAACTTCTTTCCCTTCTCTAGAAACTTTTCCACTAAAAATCTGAGAATGAATATCTGATCTACACAACCTCTTCCCTTCCTGAAGCCTCCCTGTTCTCCAACTAATTCCTTTGTTCTTTCTCTAACTCTGTCAATAAGTATCTTACCATACACTTTTCCTATTATACTAAGAAGACAAATGCCTCTATGATTACCACACACTTCTTTTTCCCCTTTTCCTACTACAATCTCTCCCCCATGCTTCAGCATTTCACCACACACTCCATCAATTCCTGGGTCTTTCCCCAATTTAACTTTCTTTATTGCTTCCACAACTTTTATCCTACTGATTTCTTCCTGTCTTCTCACCTCCCTTTTTCTCCCAGCCACTCCCCAGCCACTTATACTCGCATTACTTCCATCCTGTATGTTCAACAATTCCTAAAGTGTTCTCTCCATCTGCTCACCTTTTCTCCCTTCTCCACTAGTAATCCGGCATTAAAATTTCTTCAGTTGATGTATTTTCTGCCATCACTGGCCTCAGTACTAACAAGGCATATGGGCCTGATGGGGTCCCTCCTGTTGTTCTCAAGAACTGTGCTTCTGTGCTTACACCCTGCCTAGGCAAACTCTTCCGTCTTTGTCTGTCAACTTGTACCTTTCCTTCTTGCTGGAAGTTTGCTCTCATTCAGCCAGTCCCAAAGAAGGGTGACCACTCCCAGCCCTCCAACTATCGTCCAATTGCTTTAACGTCCTGTATTTCAAAAGTTTTCGAGTCAATTCTTAATAGAAAAATTTTAAGGCATCTTTCCTATCACAAACTTCTTTCCGATCGTCAGTATGGGTTCCGTCAGGGACGCTCCACTGGCGATCTTCTCACCTACCTTTCAGACTCCTGGTCATCCTCCTTTCGGGACTTTGGCGAAAGCTTTGCCATTGCACTTGACATCTCAAAGGCTTTCGATCGAGTCTGACATAAATCTTTAATTTCCAAACTGCCCTCCTACGGTTTCTATCCTTCTATCTGTGCCTTCATCGCTAGCTTCCTTTCTGGTCGTTCTATAGCCGCTGTTGTAGACGGCCATCGTTCTTCTCCTAGATCTATCAACAGTGGTGTTCCTCAGGGCTCTGTCTTATCACTAACTCTCTTCCTTTTATTCATCAATGATCTTCTAAGCTGTACATCTAACCCTATCCACTCATACGCTGATGACTCCACCCTTCACCTTTCCATTCGGTTCCCGCAACGCCCATCTCAACAGTTACTTCAACAAACAAGGGATGAGGCTATGGCACACCTGATGTCTGACTTGGCTCGTATCTCTGACTGGGGTAAAAATAATATGGTTGTCTTTAATGCATCTAAGACTCAGTTCTTACACCTTTCAACCCAACAAAATCTTCCACAGGTATACCCACTAATGTTTAATAATATTCAGCTTAATCCTACATCATCCTTGAACATGCTTGGGGTTTCATTTGCTCGGGACTTATCTTGGAAAGATCATATGACATCTCTTGTAAAATCTGCTTCCAAGAGATTGGGTGTGCTAAGCCGACTCCTCTCTTTCTTTACCCCTGCGCAGTTGTTGACTCTATACAGGGGTTTTATCCGCCCCTGTGTGGAGTACAACTCTCATGTGTGGGGAGGCTCCCCTCATACAGTTCTTCTCAATAGGGTGGAGTCAAAGGCTTTTCGTCTCATTAACTCTCCTCCTCTTACTGACTCCCTTCAACCTCTGTCTCTTCACTGCACTGTTGCATCTTTATCTCTTTTCTATCGCTACTTTAATGGTCACTGCTCCTCTGAACTGTCTGCTTGCATTCCTCCACCTCTACGACGGGCGCGTAGCACCCGCCTGGCAGCAGACTCTCATCCTTTTTCTGTCCAACTCTCTAATGCAAGAATTAACCTTTACTCCCAGTCTTTCATTTATGGAACAGGTCAACTCTGGAACTGTCTTCCTCTGTCTGTATTTCCTGCTGTCTATGATCTCCAGTCTTTCAAACGCAGTGTGTCCAGGCATCTCAAAATGATCGGATCTTGAATTTGGCTCTATATTGTATTTTGTTTTTCTCTTGGAGGGGACTGTTATTGCGGGCTCATGGCCTTTGGTTCCTTCTTCCTAGCATAAAAAAAAAAAATCTACCATTTTTATCTTTCACTCCCCTACTAACCTCACTTCCACTCTGTCTTACTCTCTTCACTTCTTTCCAGAACCTTTTCCTACAGTCCCTCCAACTTACACTCAAATTCCTTCCAAATTCCTCATCCACTCTCTTCTTACTCTCTCTTAGTAATCTTTTCACCTCTCTCTTTCTACATATAACTCTCTCTTCCGCCTCTCAACTTCTTCCACGCCCCTATTTCTCATCCATTCATTGTATGCTTTCTCCTTTTGTGCCACAGCCTGTCTCACCTCTTCAGTCCATCACGCTGTTCCTTGCACCCCCCTCCGTCTTCTCTTCCTCCCACACACCACATCACATGCTGCACATATTTCTTCTGTAAATATCCTGCGCACACCCTCCACGTCCCCCATCTGCTCCAATTCATATTTGCCCAATCGTTCCTGCACTTCTCTCTTATACTCTGCCTTCTTCTCATCCTCTTCTAACATTTCCACTCTCCTTGCAACTACTCCTTCCTCTCGCCTTTCCTTTCTTCTATGTCTCCATCTTTCTTGGATCCTGATTCTGGCCACCACCAAGTAGTGATCAGAAAGTCCACTCCCCCAACCTCTATAAGCTCTTGCATCCATTACACATCGTTGCATCCTTTCATCCACACACACATAATCAATCATTGCTTTCCTTTCATTGAGTTCACCACCCAACCTTCTCATCACTCGCCATGTATACCTGTGGATCATTTTATGCCTGAAGAGGGTATTGGCTATCACCAACCCCCTCCCAGCACAAATGTCCACTAACGCACTGCCATTCTCATCTATCTCAGCAGGCACAACCCACTCACCAACTATTCCATCCACCTTCACATTCCCTACTTTACCATTCATATCACCGATCAAAAACACTCTCTCATTCCTTCCAAACTTTTCCATGCACACTTCCACATTTGTCCAGAAGTCTTCTTTCAGTCTGCTAACACGATCTTGCGTTGGCACATACACGCACACAGTCATCCACATTTGTATTCCAACTTTCAATCTAACCTACACAATCCTTGACCCAACTGATCCAAGCTCTCTAATGTTTTTGTTCCATCTTTTACTCACAACTATACACACTTATTCTTTTGCCCTCTCATTCTCACCTATTCCTGCACATATACCCCATCCATACTCCCATTCTCACACACTCTTACCTCTTCATTTAGTTTCAGTTACTCTCGTACATCAACTTTCGCACAATCACGTACGTGAACTATCACTCTCTCTTTCACCTCATCATTTGCACCTCTTACATTCCATGTTGCAATTACCATGTCCTTTGTCCGGTCCTGGGTCGTCACCTTTTGGTCAGTCCTTGTCCGAGGCTACTTGTTTGACTTTTTAGTTAGTTATTTTCTGGGAAGGGGCACTAAACCTCCGCCAAACCTTTTAGTCACCTTGTATGACAAGTAGGGATATATATATATATATATATATATATATATATATATATATATATATATATATATATATATATATATATATACAGTAAAACCTTGATATAACGGACTTCAGTAGACCGGATTTCTCTTTTATCAGATTTGAGGAACTACCATATTAGATTCCTATATATCGGGAAAAGTCTGCCGAAGCCAGAAGCAGTCCGGACTGCGTGACTACTTGTGCTATATTCACCACAATAAGCTAAACAAAAGACATGTTTATCTATGTACAGTACAGTATTATTATATATATTATAGCATTTGATTAATGTAGGGAAGTTATAACACAGTACAGTACATCAATAGTAGTTAAAACAGTTTAAAAACCGTTAACACGATCCAGACTAATGTCTGATATATTAGAAAATGTCTGGTTAGCAGGAGGACTCCGGATGCTTCTTTTATCAGAATTTTGCTATTTTTTGGAATGGCATTGGCCCCAATTAGTCCGTTATAGTGAGGTCATACTGTATATATATAATATATATATATATATATATATATATATATATATATATATATATATATATATATATATATATATATATAATAATAATCAGCAGCAGCTTGTGTATCCACTGCAGAACCGGCCTATCCCGACCAAAGTCGGGACGATACAGCCAATGTATCTCTACCAAGTGGCTTAGGCTGTCTAGTTGAGATAGTTTATAGGGTGAGATGAGTTTGGAAATGTAATTGTGGTCCCGGAGTGGCTTTAGATGTGTGTGAAGTCTGTGAACCAAGTGTAATCGGCCAGCGCAAGCCGAGTGAGTGCAAGCAAACTTTATATTAAGTGATACTGGTTAAACCACAGCATCCATTATGGCTGCCAATGCAGTAGGTGGACGAATGAACACTCCAAAAGTTTATGACCGTGGAAGGGCTCGAACCCTGACTCACCTGTTTACGACACACACACTCTGCCACTGAACCCAAAGAGGCTGGCTATATATATATATATATATATATATATATATATATTATATATACAGATTATATATTATATATATATATATATATATATATATATATATATATATATATATATATATATATATATATATATATATATATATATATATATATATATATATATATATATATATATATATATATGTTGTTACATAGCCTATGATTTCATCATCCATTGTATAATTGTAACGTACAGTATGCTGCATGTATGATGAAGATTCGCCTCGTGGCTTCCATAGTGCGTGTTCTACCTCACTCCCTCCCTCCTCCCTTATAGTAGAGTAAGTCGTTCTTTCTGTTGTTCAGAGCAGGAGTGTCAACTCTTTGTCCCCTATGGCTTCATTTGCGCATCCTTCTTACAAGTTGTATCAAGCTCTGCCGGCCCCTATAGAATGAGCTCCGTCTCTGCATTAATGGCCACTTAGATCTACTCCTCATTTTGTTCACATCTCTGTCCTCTCCTGTACAGTTGTTATTATTGTGAGTGCTCAGGAAGTCTCCAACCATCTAGCACTGTGTAATTTGAGTATAAGTGTTACTGCATTTTTTCTTGTACTGTATATCATAAGGTGTTAATTCGTGGGCCTGGTGAGGTTTTTGGGATTCATGTGTTTTAGGTGTCAGCCAGTAGTAATATTTTGTATCTGTAATAATATATCTTGCATTAACTGAGCATTATCCGGTTTTCTCATTTTATCTGGGCTGACTTAGATAAATTTACTCTTGCTAATTTCGTGTTAATAGAGGCTATTGCAGTTAACCATATATTTAACCTGTTTTTGCCATTACATTATCCTTATGAGTCCTGAATGTTTAGTTGTTAATTTGAGCATTAAACTTTTACTTGTAATTTTACCTAACTCTTTTGTTTTGAACCTGGAACTTTGCGGGACAGTTTTCTCTGTTCCGTAACATAAATTTGGCGACCTCTTATCAGGATATTCAGGATATTATCATAAGGATATTGCTTGATATTTTGTGACTGTGATTTATTCATGATGTCTATTATTACTACTCTTGATGAAGCCAAAGATTTTTTGTCAAATGTGCAAACAGTGTGTGATGTAGAAAACAGAACAAAGAATGAACTTAAGGTTGTTGCTCAGCAATTGGGAATTGCTGTTCGCTCTCATCATTCTAAAGCTAAAATTGTTGACATAATTAATAAAAGCTTGTTAAATGTAACTCCTCCAGATGAGCAAACGCAGATTGAATTAGCTAAGTTACAGCTAGCCCTGCAGCAGGCTCGTATTCAGGAGGCACAGGTACAGGCTCAGGCACAAATTGAACTTGCTAGGATTCTGGGATTCAGGCAGACCATGAGTATCGCATGAAACAAGGTGGAACTGGATCATCTAGCTCTGATGATTTTGATGTGGCTAAAAATGTTAAACTTGTCCCTCCTTTTAATGAATCTGATTTAACAAAGTATTTTCAGTTGTTTGAGAGGGTAGCTACAGGTTTTAATTGGCCCAAAAAGTATTGGCCAGTACTCCTTCAAACTGTTCTCACCGGTAAAGTTCAAGTAAATTATGCATCTTTGCCTCAGGATCAATCTGATAATAATGATGTAGTTAAGAGCTTGATTCTTAAGGCCTATGAGCTTGTTCCTGAAACCTATAGAGTAAAATTTAGGAAAACTTATTGGCAAGATAAGCAATCCCATGTTGAGTATGCAAAAATCAAAGAAGATCTGTTAGAGCAGTGGTTAAATTCTAAGAATGTGGAATCTGATTTTGATAAATTTAAGCAGATGATTTTGCTGGAGGACTTCAAAAGGTGTATTAGTAAAGATGTAAGCCTATATCTTGATGAGAAAAGATAAGATAATTTGTCTGATGCTGCAGTTTTAGCTGATGAATATGTTCTCACTCACAAGAGATATTCTAAAGAAAAAAGGAAAGCTGAGAGTAAGTACGTTGCCTCTAGTGACAGTACAAGTAACAGGAAAGAGAATAAAGATGATGTTTCTCAGGAAGTAAATACGAGCTTCACCTCTAGATTTCAGAAAAGTAAATGTACTTATTGTAGTAAGCTTGGTCATACTATGGAGAAATGTTTCAGGAGACAACATGATGTGAACAAAAAGGAGTCTTTAAATATTCAGTCAATTGGTCTAGTGTCCACCCTTGAGAGTTCCCAGAATTCTTTAACTGAGTTAACTGAACCTGCTTTGAGGGGTAAATTAAATCCTCATGATGAAGCTCCTCTTTTGAGCAGTAACGTGGGTGACACTCTCAAGAGTTCATGTGCTAATTTCCTGTCTGATGGTTTTGTCAGTCCTCTGGACAGTAATTACAGGAAATCAGTTAAAATATATCGTGATACAGGTGCTTGCCAATCCCTTATGCTGACCAGCGTTCTAGGCTCTAATGTTAATTCCTCTGATGAAACTGTAATCTTACAAGGTGTAGGGAATAATTACTTCTCTGTCCCTCTGTGCAGAGTGAATTTAGAGTCTGGTTTTGTTAATGGTTCCGTTATGGTTGGGTTGGTTGAGACACTCCCAATGTCAGGTGTAACTTTCTTACTTGGAAATGATATTGGTGGAAGTCAAGTGTGTCCAGCTCCTCAGTTGTCTAGTGAACCAGTGGCTGCGACCCAGGATTGTGATGTCCCTGATGTGTTCTCTGCATGTGCCATCACTAGGGCTAAGTCTAAAGTTACTGATGATGATGATGTTATCCTAGCTGACACTTTTCTTGCTAATTTGGACCACTCACCACATGAGGCAGTACCCCGTAGTGTTGATAACTTGTTTCGTCAAGAGTTGGTTGAGTTGCAGGTTGCTGACCCTGAGTTGAAAGGTCTAGCTAACTCTGCTTGCAGTGAGGAAGAGTCAGCCGGTGCTTCTACTTGTTATTATATAAAGTCAGGAGTACTTATGAGGAAGTGGAGACCCCCAACAGCATCAGCCGACTGTGAATGAGAGGTTGTACATCAAGTTGTCATCCCTCGTGTTTGTAGGCAGGATATCATTAGAGTGGCTCATGATTCCAGTTTGGCAGGACACCATGGAGTGAGGAAGACTGTGGCACGCATTTTGAAACACTTCTACTGGCCAGGTATCTTCTGAGATGTTTCCTGGTATTGTAAGTCTTGTCACACCTGTCAAGTTGTGGGGAAGTGCAATCAGACCGAAAAGGTTGCACCTCTAGTTCCCATTCCTCCTTTTGAGGCGCCATTCACCCGTGTGTTGGTGGATATTGTGGGCCCTCTTCCTAAGACTTCTTCAGGATTTTCTTATGTGTTGACCCTGATTGATATGGCTACTCGTTATCCTGAAGCCATTCCACTTAGAAATATCTCAGCAAAGAACGTGGTTAAGGAAATGCTAGGGTTCTTCACAAAGTTTGGTCTGCCCAAGGAGGTACAGTCAGACCGTGGAAGTAATTTCATGTCAAATGTTTTCATGCAGTCTCTGAAAGAGTTGGGCATCACCCAGATCACGTCTTCAGCTTACCATCCCCAGACCCGAGGAGCGTTGGAGAGATATCATCAAACACTCAAATCGATGCTCAGGAAATACTGTTTGGAACATCAGAAAGAATGGGATAAAGGTCTTCCATTCGTTGTATTTGCCGCAAGAGAATCTCCAAATGAATCACTGGGCTTCTCACCCTTTGAACTACTGTTTGGCCATGAAGTAAGAGGACCCCTTAAGCTACTCAAGGAATGCTGGCTGTCGGAGGAAGATGATGTCAACCTGCTGGAGTATGTGATGAGTTCAAAGAACGGCTGTCCACTGCTTTACAGTTGGCGAGAGAGAATTTAGGAGCTGCTCAGGAGAAGATGAAGACTTGGTATGATAAGAAGTCCAGGTTACGCCACTTTCAGCCAGGAGATCAGGTTTTGATTCTGCTACCGGTTCATGGGCAACCTCTTCAAGCCAAGTTTAGCGGTCCTTATTTCGTGGAGAAGAAACTCAGTGATGTCAACTATGTCATCGCCACACCAGATCGTAGAAAGAACAAGCAACTTTGTCACATCAACATGCTAAAGTTATATCACAGGCGGGACGAAAATAACCCAGTCTGCACTGTAGCTCTTCCATCCGAGTCTGCAAGTGAAGTTCTCCCATGCAGCATGAGCCTGAGTGATAGTTTGGGGAAGAATCCTGATATCATGAATGATCTCCAGACTAAGCTTTCTCATCTACCTCCCGAGGAAAGGCAGGAGTTTTCGGCACTACTGCAGGAGTACCCGCAAGTGTTCCGTGCCACTCCAGGAAGAACCACTGTGTTGATGCATGATGTCGATGTTGGAGACGCAAAGCCAATTAAATTGCCTCCTTACCGTGTGAACCCAGTGAAAGTTCCTCTCATCTAGAAGGAGCTTGGCTACCTGTTGAACCACAAGATGACTGAGTCCTGTCAGAGTGAGTGGAGTTCTCCTGTCACTCTAGTCCCTAAGCCAGATGGGTCAGACGTGTTAATCAGATAACCAAAACAGACACTTAACCTCTCCCTCACGTGGAAGATTGCATAGACAAGATCGGAAAGGCTAGGTACATAAGTAAATTTGATTTGTTAAAGGGATACTGGCAAGTACCTATGACTGAACATGCTAGGGAGATCTCATGTTTTGTAACACTAGGAAAGACTTTTGCATGTTTTGTAATGCCATATGGTATGAAGAATGCACCAGCCACATTTCAGAAGCTCATGAATGTTGTAACAGAGGGTTTGGCAGGGTGTGTTGTTTATATTGATGATGTATTAATCTTCAGTGACAACTGGAAAGATCACCTATGCCATGTCAGTAAATTTCTTGAGCGTTTGGTTCAGGCTAATCTTGTAGCTAATTTATCAAAGTGTGAGTGAAAGATGAGTTTTGGGCGAGAGTAGAAGCATGTATGGACAAGTTTGAGAGGAGCTAGAGAGTGCTGTTGATTGGAGACATGAATGGCAAAGTTGGGAATGTACGAGTGGATGGAGTGGTTGGTCAGTGGGGTGTGCCAGCTGAAGTAGATGGGAATGGTAGTGCTTTGGTGGACATCTGTGCTGGTAAGGGGTTGGCAATAGCCAACACCTACTTTCGTCATAAGATGACCCACCGATAATCAGAGTAATGAGGAGGATGGATGGTGAACTTGATGAACGAAAGGCAACGATGGACTACGTGTGTGTGGATGAGCGAATGAGAAAACAAGTGTTGGATGCAAGAGTGTGGAGAGGGTGGGGGAATGGAGTCTCGGACCATCACTTAGTGATGGCCAAGGTAGAGCTGCAAAGAAAGTGGTTGAGGAGACGAAGGGGAAGACAGGAGGAAGCAGCTCCTGTGAGAAGAGTGGAGAAATTGCAAGATAGTGAGAAAATGACAGAGTATAAGAGCATAGTGGAAGAAAGATTGGTAAGATATGAGCTAGAGCAGATGGAAGGGGTGGAAGATGTATGTAAGATATTCACGGAAGAGATAAGTGCAGCGTGTGAGGCGGTTTGTGGAGTGAGGAGGAGATGCAAGGGTGTGCAAGGGACATCATGGTGGAATGATGAGGCGAAACGAGCTGTGGAACAAAAGAAGAAGGCATATGGTGAATGGTTGGCGAGTAGAGGTAGGGGAGAAGATGAGAGAGAGAAGAGAGAGGTATATGTGAGCAGGAGAAGGGAGGTTAAGAGACTGGTGAAGGAGAGTAAGAAGAAAGTGGATGAAGAGTTTGGGAGGAATCTGAGTGTGAAATGGAGGGAGAGAAAGAAATTGTTTTGGAAGGAGGTAAAGAAAGTAAGGCAGTGTGAAAGGGGAAATAGTAGGGGAGTGAAAGATAGGAAAAATAGATTGTTCGTGGAGAAGAGAGAGAAATTGAGGAGATGGAAGGAGCACCTTGAGGATTTGTTGAATGTAGAGAGTGAGAGCAGTATAAGTGGTTGGGGAATGGCTGGGAGAAGAAGAGATGAGAGGAGGGAGGAAGAGATCAGTAGGTCGGAAGTAGTGGAAGCGATGAAGAAGATTAAGTTGGGAAAGGTCCCAGGAATTGATGGAGTGTGTGGTGAAATGCTTAGGTATGGGGGTGAGATTGTTGTGGAGTGGATATGGAAGTTGTGTAGATTGGCTTGGGAAGAGGGAAGGGTTCCAGAGGACTGGAAATCAGGTATAATTGTTCCTCTGTACAAAGGAAAAGGGGAGAGAGAAGTATGTGGTAACCATAGGGGTATTTGCCTTCTTAGTGTGACTGGTAAAATACTCATTGATAGGGTTAGGCATATGACAGAGGAGCTAGTTGGAGAAGAACAAGGGGGATTTAGGAAGGGAAAAGGGTGTGTAGATCAGATATTTGTTCTAAAATGTTTAGTGGAGAAGTATCTAGAGAAGGGAAGGAAAGTGTATGCTGCCTTCATGGACTTGGACAAAGCTTATGACAGAATAGATAGGCAAGGTATGTGGAAGGTATTAAGAATATATGGAGTGGAGGGGAAATTGTTGAGTGCTGTGAAGAGTATGTACGAGGGAGCTAGGGCTACGGTGCCAGTGGATGGTGAGCTGAGTGAGTTCTTTGATCTCAATGTGGGACTGAAACAGGGGTGTGTGATGTCTCCATGGCTGTTTAATATATATATGGATGGGGTTGTAAAGGAGGTGCAAGGTAGGGCAGTGGATGTGGGGGTGGCCCTAATGAATGAGGGTGAGATTTGGAAGCTTCCGGTGTTGCTGTTTGCTGATGATACAGTATTGTTGAGTGAAGATGAATGGGAGTTGCAAGGTTTGGTGAATGAATTTGGGACAGTGTGTAGGAGGAGGAAGCTGAAAGTTAATGTAAACAAAAGTAAAGTTATGGTGTTTGAGAGGAATGAAGTCACAGAGTGTGCAGTGAGGTTGGATGGTGAGGATATGGAGAATGTGAGTGTATTCAAGTACTTGGGTAGTGTGAAGAGTAAGGATGGAACTTTGGGGGATGAAGTACGTGAAAGGGTACAGCAGGGAAGAAAGGTTGTTGGTACACTGAAAGCAGCGATGAGAAATAGGGAGGTGAGTATGGAAGTTAAGAAGTCACTGCATGATGGTATTGTGATCCCTACCCTGACGTATGGAAGCAAGGCGTGGACCTTGCAAGAGGGGAACAAGTCAAGAGTGAGAGCAGTGGAAAGGAGTTACTTGAGAGGAGCATGTGGAGTGACGTGGAGGAACAGGTTGACGAATGAAGAAGTGAAGGAACGTTGTGGGGTACATGTGGATGTGGTTGAAAAGATTAGGAGAAATACACTGAGGTGGTTTGGACATGTGGAGAGAAATAAAAATGAAAGACTGACTAAGAGGGTGTATGTAGGTGAGGTGGAGGGAGGGAGAGGAAGGGGTAGACCGAGGATGAGGTGGAGGGATGGAGTTGAGAGGTATATGAGGGAGGGAGGGGTGAGTTGGGGGAGGGTAGTCAAATGGTGAGTGACAGAGTGACTTGGAGGCGTTTTGTCTGCGGCCACCCTTTGTGGGATTAGGGCGTCGGGCTATAGATAGATAGATAGATAGTTTGGTCAAGCTAAAGTTCAGTACCCTGGGTACGTAATTGGTGATGGACACGTTGTACCACCAGGAGCTAAGGTTCAGGTTATAAGTGATCTTCCCAGACCTAAAAGTAGGTAATAGCTACAAAGATTTTTTGGAATGATAGGTTATTACAGAAGATTTGTTCTTAACTTTTCAATTCTTGTATCACCACTTACAGACCTACTGAAAAAGGGAGTTAAATTTGTCTGGACCGATAACTGTGAATCCTCTTTCAGTAAACTTAAAGCTATCCTATTAAGTCAGCCAGTGCTCGCTACTCCAAATTTTGTTAAGCCTTTTAAGATGGCTGTTGATGCAAGTGATACAGGAGCTGGGGTTGTTTTGCTGCAAGAGGATGATCAGGGTATTGAACACCCTGTATCTTATTACAGTAAGAAGTTCACTCCACCTCAAAAGAACTACTCAACTATTGAGAAAGAGCTTTTGGCCTTGATTTTGGGTTTACAGCATTTTTCATTTTATTTGTGTTCTGATTTTGACTCCATAGTCATTTATACCGATCATAACCCACTGATATTCCTTAGTATGTTTAAAGATAAAAATCAGAGATTGACAAGATGGAGTCTACTTCAGGAGTATTTATTAGACATACAACATG
Source organism: Coenobita brevimanus (assembly GCF_032717465.1). NCBI lineage: Eukaryota > Metazoa > Arthropoda > Malacostraca > Decapoda > Coenobitidae > Coenobita > Coenobita brevimanus. The sequence continues at coordinate 17,566,893 of NC_136997.1, read as the reverse complement.
TCAAGGGGAAAGAAAATGTTATTGCAGATTGCTTATCTAGACTTTAGACAGATTGTTTTAGAGTAATAAGAAATTTCCTTTGTAAATTTCTTTTTCTTTGTGGGGAGGTGTTACATAGCCTATGATTTCATCATCCTTTGTATAATTCTAACGTACAGTATGCTGCATGTTTGATCACGATTCGCCTCGTGGCTTCCATAGTGTGTGTTCTACCTCACTCCCTCCCTCCTTCCTTATAGTAGAGTAAGTCGTTCTTTCTGTTGTTCAGAGCAGGAGTGTCAACTCTTTGTCCCCTATGGCTTCATTTGCGCGTCCTTCTTACAAGTTGTATCAAGCTCTGCCGGCCCCTATAGAATGAGCTCCGTCTCTGCATTAATGGCCACTTAGATCTACTCCTCATTTTGTTCACATCTCTGTCCTCCCCTGTACAGTTGTTATTATTGTGAGTGCTCAGGAAGTCTCCAGCCATCTAGCAGCTGTGTAATTTGAGTATAAGTGTTATTGCATTTTTTCTTGTACTGTATAGCATAAGGTGTTAATTCGTGGGCCTAGTGAGGTTTTTGGGATTCATGTGTTTTAGGTGTCAGCCAGTAGTAATATTTTGTATCTGTAATAATATATCTTGCATTAACTGAGCATTATCCGGTTTTCTCATTTTATCAGGGCTGACTTAGATAAATTTACTCCTGCTAATTTCGTGTTAATAGAGGCTATTGCAGTTAACCATATATTTAACCTGTTTTTGCCATTACATTATCCTTATGAGTCCTGGATGTTTAGTTGTTAGTTTGAGCATTAAACTTTAACTTGTAATTTTACCTAACTCTTTTGTTTTGAACCTGGAACTTTGCGGGACAGTTTTCTCTGTTCCATAACAATATATATATATATATATATATATATATATATATATATATATATATATATATATATATATATATATATATATATATATATAATGAATAATACGTATATATAATATATATGTATGAATTATATATATATATATATATATATATATATATATATATATATATATATATATATATATATATATATATATATATATATTGCCGTAGATAGACGCCATTATCCAGTGAGGGGTGGTAATTTGACTTTGAGTTATTTGTTTCTCGGGGATGGGCACTAACACTCCTCCAACCCACTTGCTGAGACGTTGGAAACAGGTATGATTTGGATATATTGTTACCACCCAGCGTTGGAAATGGTTTCTAGGCTTACAGGAAACCAATTGGTTTGTCACTCAATGTAATGGCACCTGTAAAGGAAAGAAAAACAATAAGTGACAGGAAAGATTGGAGAAATAGGAAGAGAGGCGGGCAGGAATAGAAAAAGAAAGATAAAGGTTAAGGAAGAAGTAGGCAGCACTACATCAAGTGAGTGGATAATGATCGCAACCACCGACCACAGGAATAGAGAGAGAGAGAGAGAGAGAGAGAGAGACCCTATGGTACTATACAATCATAAAGTGTGCATATTCGTACACTGAAGAATGATGGTTCGCGCCCCTCCAGGGTAATATATTTTGGGAGCATTGTTCTGGCCATGTACTGCTTTGCCGGACATAAGGGGTGCTGTGGTTGAACCAGTGTCGCATACTATAAAGTATGCTTGCACCCAATCGGCGTTCGCGGACCGATTACACTTGGCTGACAGACTACACACACATTCAAAGCCATTCCAACACTACAATTACACTTACAAGCACTTCTCACCCTACGTACCATCTCTTCCAGACAGCCTAAGCCATTTGGTAGAGATACATTGGCTGTATCATCACCACTTCGGTCGAGATAGGCCGGTCCTGCAGTGGACACTCAAACCCATGATATGATATACAGTATATATATATATATATATATATATATATATATATATATATATATATATATATATATATATATATATATATATATATATATATTTTTTTAATTTATGCATGGAAAAAGGAACCAATGGCTACGAGCCCGCAAAAAAATTCCTTCTATGAAATTAAAAATAATAATAATAATACAGGAGAGAGCCAAATTCAATATCTGTTCATTTCGAGATGCCTGGACACACTGCGTTTGAAAGACTGGAGATCATAGGAAGCGGGAAATAAAGATAGAGGGAGACAGTTCCAGAGTTTACCTTTTGTATAAATGAAGGATTGGGAGTAACAGTTAACTCTTGCATTAGAGAGTTGGACAGAAAAAGGGATGAGAGTTTATTGCTAGATGGGTGCTACGCACCCATCATAGATGTGGAAGGATGCATGCAGACAGTTCAGAGGAGCAATGACCATGGCAGTATCGATAGAAAAGAAATCAAGAGGCAACAGTGCGGCGAGGAGACAGAGGTTGAAGGGAGCCAGTAAGTGGAGCATAGTTAATGAGACGAAATTCCTTTGACTCCAGCCTGTTAGGAAGAGCTGTATGTGGGGTGCCTCCCCACACATGAGAGTTGTACTCCATACAGGAGCGAATAAATCCCTTGTATAAGGTCAACATCTGTGCGTGGGTAAAGAAGGTACGAAGTCGCTTAGCACACCTAATCTATCGGAAGCAGATTTTACCAGAGATGTAATATTATCTTTCCAAGATAAATCCTGAGTGAATGAAACCCCAAGCATGTTCAAGGATGATGCTGGATTGAGCTGGATATTACTAAATTATAGTGGGTACTCCTGTGGAAGATTGCGTTGGGTTGATAGGTGTAAAAACTGAGTTTTTGATGCATTAAAAACAACAAGATTATTTTGATCTCAGTCTGAGATACGAGCCAGGTCAGACATTAGGAGGGCCATAGCCTCATCCCTTGTTTGTTGAAGTAACTGCCGAGATGGACGTAGCGGGAACCAAATGGAAAGGTGAAATGTGGAATCATCAGCATACGAGTGGATTGGGTTAGATGTACAGCTTAGAAGATCATTGATGAATAAAAGGAAGAGAGTTGGTGATAGAACAGAGCCCTGAGGAACACCACTGATAATCGATCTAGGAGAAGAACTATTGCCATCTAGAACAGCAGCTATAGAACGAGCAGAAAGGAAGCTGTAGATAGAAGGATAGAAACTGTAAGAGGGCAGTTTGGAAATTAAAGATTTATGCTATACTCGATCGAAAGCCTTAGAGATGTCAAGTTCAATGGCAAAGCGTTAGCCGAAGTCCAGAAAGGAGGATGACTAGGAGTCTGAAAGGTAGGTGAGAAGATCGCCAGTCGAGGGTCCCTGACGGAACCCATACTGACGATCAGAAAGAAGGTTGTGATAGGAAAGATGCTTTAAAATTTTTCTGTTAAGAAGAGACTCAAAAACTTTTGAGACACAGGATGTTAGAGCAATTGGACGATAGTTAGAGGGTTGGGAATGGTCACCCTTCTTTGGGACTGGCTGAATGAAAGCAAACTTCCAGTAAAAAGGAAAGATACATCATGAAAGACAAAGGCTAAAGACTTCACCTAGGCAGGGTGTAAGCGCAGAAGCACAGTTCTTGAGGACAACAGGAGGGAGTCCATCAGGCTCATATGCCTTGTTAGTACTGAGGCCAGTGATGGCAGAAAATTCATACATACATACATGCATTATATATATAAATATATATATATATATATATATATATATATATATATATATATATATATATATATATATATATATATATATATATATATATATATATGTACTGTATGTACTATAATTGTGAGTGTGTGTGTGTGTGTGTGTGTGTGTGTGTGTGTGTGTGTGTGTGTGTGTGTGTGTGTGTTTATGTTTGTGTTTGTGTGTGTGTGTGTGTGTGTTTGTGTTTGTGTTTGTGTGAGTGTGTGTGCGCGCGCGCTTCCGTCCCTGTGTCATTCCTATAACGTTGTTCCATTTTTTTACCTGCTTGCTTTCTTCCTCTCTGCTTCAGTTTCTTCTGTCTCTCAGTTTTTTTTATCAGTATTTCTCCTGATTGTTCTTACCATTCCAAGTTTCTCTTTCTCTCTCTCTCTCTCTCTCTAGGAATGACGAGATTGTTCTCACAGTCTATACCTCCTTAATGTGGCCACTTCCTGAGTTGCTGTGGAATTATGTTGGCTTGAAAAAGACATACGTCGACTTAAAAAGCATTCCGGACACTAAGGTGTCAGGTTCGCCTGAGGACTGTGGGACTTTTTTAGCAGAAACTCGTAGACTACGAGGTCAGCTCATTAAAGTGTTTAAAATCTGAATGGGTTTCACAGTCATTACATAGAAAGTTGCTTACTCTTACCACGGACTCAGCACACAACCATGGTTGGAAGCTGTAAATGAAAAAATTTACCAGCAGAATTACATGAAAACTTTTTCACATGTAAGATCTGCTCCACATGGAAGTGACTCAACATGGACGTTGTTAACACTACAATAAAGAAGTTTAAGGGATTCATCGGCAGGATCTTACACTAGAATAAATGTGAATTGGACATGCATTCCCAGGCAAACAAGAAGTATCTCCACGGTATGGGCTGCATAGTTGTTAAGATCCTAACTTTTCCTTTTAACTCCTCTCTCTCTCTCTCTCTCTCTCTCTCTCTCTGTATGTATGTGTGTGTGTGTGTGTGTGTGTGTGTGTGTGTGTGTGTGTGTGTGTGTAAAAGAGGTGTCTACTACCGCAACATTTAATCACAGCAGATTTATTCTCTCTCTCTCTCTCTCTCTCTCACACACACACACACACACACACACACACACACACAGTGTAGTATACCTTTTCCTAACTTGGTTTATGATACGTACTATTCTTTTCTTAGTTGTTCGGACTACACGTACTTAGTGAGGTGCTTGAAGTACAGAAACCCCTAGCTGGCTGTGAGGGAGAGTATGGAGGGTACCGGGTGGGGTTATGGGGTCGGAGAAGTGGTGGGGTTATGTGGAAGTGTGGGACAATGAGGAAGGGAGGAGGAGGGGATAGCTCTCCATCGAGCTGTATTACAAACACCTTATTCCACGGAAAAGGAAACGAACTTATTCCGACGTCTGTACACTGTTTTTTTTTTCTCCATGCCGCAAACAGTGAAAGGCTGCTTATAATTTTTAGACAGTGAAACCAATGACGTTAAGTGAACCTTCTTCATTGTCTGGTTAGAGCAGACTTTTGTTATTGCATTTTTCGCGTTATTTGAGTTTGAAATTCATTCATATCACTCCTAGAACTACTGTATTCACAACAGGAAGACTGTATTCTCTTGCATGGCGTTTGATTCTTATCGCATGTCCTTTTTGGATGTATTAATGTTCCAGCCATTCGTTCATGTGCAAGATCAGGACACATTTTACAATAAGGTTTCCCAGCTGTATCCTGATGGTCGTGTGCTGGTCATCACTTCTATGGAATCTTTCGTTTGCCACCTTCTCCAGGAACTGTTGAACACCATCACATCTGCTATATCATTTTGCTGGCTAAGAGTAAACTGAAAGACGGTTATCCAGCTCATGTCCGTTCACATCTGTAGCTCCAGTCAAACACGCCACGAATATGTCTCCAAATACTAAGAGGAGAAGATAATCGGCTGCAGCAGAATCCTTTCCTTTAAATGAGGTAGGAACAGTCTGAGTTGGCGGCCCAAATTACGATTTTGATATCATTCAGAGGGCCACTTTTCTTTCTTTCTTTCTTTTTTTCTTTTCTGAGTGATTCTAAAAGATATTTTTACTTTCGCCCGCCTTAAAAAGGCAGAGCGTTAATGTCTTCGCTGGCCTTTGTGTGTGTGTGTGTGTGTGTGTGTGTGTGTGTGTGTGTGTGTGTGTGTTCCTATTAAAACTCATGAACGGCTTGGGCTATCAACAAGGAACCTTCACAGTATCAAAATATGGCCAAATCTTGGACGAGTTCGAAAATGGGCACTCGTGGTTAAGGTCAAGGTAACCAAAATGGCTGCCACAGGTCAGTTAGCTTTTATCGGCCGCCTTTAGCACCATTATATCTCATGAACGGCTTGAGCTGTCAACATGAAACCTTAAGGGTATTAAGATATGGCCGAAATCTTGGACTTAGCCAACAGCATATCCTGGCGGGCGATTAGCATTCGGCTACCGAATGGTTTTCTTTCTTTTTCAAATATATGCTGTTTGGGTTAATAGCTAGCTCAGTCTCTGGGCCCTAAACCCCAAGGAATTCCTTGAATAGTTTCCCGGACATGAGATCCGGAGAGTAAAAGTGTTGAGGACCAGTGTCATAAACATAAATAAAAATGGAATATGATGATAGGAAACAGATCTTCGGTAGCAGTTGAATTTTATGTTGAAGAATCACGTGTTCGGTGCATAAAAGAAATGGAAAATGTAACTGATCCATGTGATATAAATATTAAAGTGAATAATGAAATAATCAAACTAATATTTCACAATTGAGGAGATAAAGCCTAATTGCAAAAAAAGTTTCAAAAGCACCAAATTCTATCTATCTATCTATATCTATATACCTAGGCTCCTTCCCCCAAGGAAAGGGAGGTAGCCGAGACAGGACGACACACTCTCCATTTACTCATCCATTCAAACACATTCATTCACATCTTAGCCCCAAAGGGGAGAACGGACAGATCCTCACCGCACCACACCGCACAAGGGTCAACTACACAATACAATCAGTGACATCCGCAGCAGGGCCCGACAGCAGAACTGGTTTACCCCTGCCACATCATAACAGACCCATCCCCTTACCCGCACCTGACCTGACTAGCTGATCAGACCAAATGCGGGAGAATATCCCCTCAGGGCTGCGTCATCACTTATTCATTCATAACTTCTCCATTTATTTCTGTCACGCACAGCCACTCTTCCTTGCTCAAAAGACATTCCTCTCGCATCCAGCGCTCTCTTCACACTGTCCATCCATTATATTCGTGGTCTTCCTCTCAGCCTTACACCTCTCACATCAGATCTAGTTATCTTTTTCACCAATCTCTCATTATCAATTCTCTCCATATGCCCAAACCATCGCAACACCCTCTACTCAACTCTACCAGCCATCTCTCGAACAACTCCAGTTCTCCTTCGCACTTCATCATTTCGCACCCAATCCATACGCGTCACTCCACACATACTCCTCAGACACCTCATCTCCATTACATTCAAACTTTTCCTCTCTGCTACACCCATATTCCATGTTTCAGCCCCCATATAATGCAGTTGGTACCACAACACCCTCATACAGCCTTCTCTTTACATCCATTCTAAGCGTTCGACATCTAAACACTTTTTTCATTCCTCCCAGCACCTTTCCTACTTCATTTATTCTAAACTTCACTTCTGCATCTATTCTTCCATCCACAGCATGTGACCCTAGATACTTAAAACAATATACCTCCTCAAGCAACTCACCATTCAAAACTATATTCATCCACCTACCATCTACCAACCTCGTACACTTCATCACTTTACTCTTATTCTCATTTACTTTCAATTTCCTCCTTTCACACACCCTTCCAAACTCCTCTACCAACTGTCTCAATCTCTCCTCTGAATCAGTCACCAGTGCAGTATCATCTGCAAACAGCAGCTGCTTCAGATTCCATTCTCCACCATCAACATTTACCAGACTCAGACCATCTAAAACTCTTGCATTCACCTCCCTTACAACACCATCCATGTAAATATTAAACAACCAAGGCGACATCACACATCCCTGTCGCAGCCCCACTTTCACGGGAAACAAATCACTCACAGCATTTCCCACTCTTACACACGCTCTACTATTTACATAAAAACTTTTCACCCCTTTTAGTAACCTACCATCAAGTTCATACAATCTTAAAACAGTCCACAAAGCCTCCCTATCAATTCTATCATATGCTTTCTCTAATTCCATAAATGCCCAAAACACAGCCTTGCCTTTTGCTAAATACTTTTCTCACACTTGTCTCACAGCAAACACCTGATCAACGCATCCTCTCCCTCTCCTAAAGCCACATTGCTCATCACTAATCACTCCCTCTGTACCCTCTCTAACTCTCATAATTAACACTCTACCATACACCTTACCTACAACACTCAACAGACTTATACCCCTATAGCTAGTACATTCATACTTATCACCCTTGTCTTTATACAACGGTACCACACAAGCACTTGCCCAGTCAATTGGCACCATACCTTTCTCAAAGCACACATTCAACAATCTTACTAACCAGTCAACAATAGTCACTCCACCACCCTTCAGGCATTCCACAGCACACCCATCCATACCTGCAGCTTTCCCTGTTTTCATCTCCTTTACTGCCTTCTCCACTTCCTCCTTCGTAATCATAGAAACATTCAACTCTCCCAACACATTTATTCCTTGCACCCTTCCATCCGCCACAATCTGAGCCACCCTTTCCTCCTCTACATTTAACAATCTTTCAAAATACTCCACCCATCTCTTCCTTACTGCATCCATCTCAATTAACATCCTTCCATCCTCTGCTTTTACTCGTTCTTCCTTCCCAGATTCTCCCTTTCGCACCCTTTTCACCTCCTTCCAAAACATATTCTTATTCTGTTGAAAATTCTCTGTCAGCCGCCTACCCCACCTCTCATCTGCTGCCACTTTAGCATCACGCACAGCCCTTCTAGCTCTATTCCTCTTTTCCTTATACATTTCATATGACATCTCATCTTTCCTCTGCAGCCACACTTCATATGCACGTCTCTTCTCAGCCACAGCCATACTTACTTCCTCGCACCACCATTCACTTCCTTTTCTTACACCACCACCCACACGTCTCACACCACACACCTCTTCTGCATGCCCCACCACAGCACTCTTAAACAACTGCCATTCCTCCTCCATGCTGCCATTTTCCCGATCTTTCACTGCGTTCCACTCATCTTTCAATTTCTCCTGATACTCTATCTTTTTCTCTCTTTTATCCAACTCACTCACTTTCAAAACCTCCCTGCCACACCTAACACTCTTAGCTCTCACCCATCTCTTACCTACTCTTAACTTTCCCTCCACCAGGTAGTGGTCAGACTTACCTCCACCCTCCCCTCTCAGAACTCTCACATCCAACAATCTTCCTAATACATTCCTGGACACAACCACATAGTCCATCAAAGCTCTATCAACAACCCTTCCACCCTCCTGTCTCACCCATGTATACTTATAAATATCTTTCTTCTCAAACAGCGTATTCCCAATCACCATCTCTCGCTCAACACACATCGCTATCATTCGTTCCCCATTTTCATTTCTTCCAGGCACACCATGCATACCAACTACGCCTTCAACTGCTATATTTCCCACTCTAGCATTCAGATCTGCCATCATTACCACATTCACATTCGCTCCAAAACTCTGCAGACACTCATCAACATCATTCCAGAAAGACTCCCTCTCTTCCTCATTCGTTTCACTACCAGGCCCATATGCACTCACAAACACCCACAACTCACGTTCAAATTTCGCTTTCACCCACATCAGTCTCGATGACACCTCTTTCCATTCAATCACACATTGCCGTACTTCCGGACTCATTAACAAGGCCACACTTCTCTTGCCTTTCCTCTATCAACACCTGACAATCTTCCATTCACACTTCCAAACATAGACTCACCCTTCCCTTTCATCTTCGTTTCACTCAAAGCTAACACATCCAACTTGCTTCTCACAAACATTCTCCCAATCTCCTCCCTTTTAGCCTCAATCGTACTACATCCACGCACATTCATAGACCCAATCTTCAGGGTACGGGGATAACTCCATCCCCCATCCCTTTCTCTGGCCTGTCTCTTTTTAGGAACTAAAAAACAGAGGAGGGGGTCCCTAGTCCCCTCACCCCGCCCCTTTTAGTCGCCTTTTTCGACACGCAGGGAATACGGTGGCAGTATTCTTCCTAACACAACCTGGTCGCAGAGTAGTAGTACCACCTCATAGTGCGGCCAGGTTGTATCCCCCCCGCCACAGGGGGGGGGGGGTAAAAATAAAATATTAAGTGACTATCAATTACAAAGTTCTTCCCTGCTATATTACTTGTGCTTCTGTTTAACCCTTCACTGTATCATATATTCCAGTATTTCTGAAACCACCAGACAATTATATTCAGTTCTCAAGAGGATTTACTGATTAAAAGATTACATAAAACCTTTGTCAATCCATCTACTACAAAAATATTTCCCAGATTTGCATTAGTCGTCTGGCAGTAGCGAGATTATCTCAAGGCGGTAGCTCAGTCGGTTGAGAGGTGGCCTGCAGTCCTATCGGACCCAGGTTCAAATCCCCGCTGGGGCAGGGAACAGATTAAGGATTTGATTTTAGTAAAGTAGACTTTACTGATCTACCAGAAGACCCGCTGACATGTCGTAAAAATACCCCCGCTAAAACCAATACACCAGTCCTGTATGAGACAACCCTGGCATGTATTCAATATGAACGGTGGGTGTTAGCGCCTAAGTGGTGACATGTAGAGATGTATGGTATGTAGGAGGACTACTGGGCCTTGGGAGCAGGTTGTGAAGCCTTTGCCCAGAGTCGGACACATAAAAAAAAAAAATAACCTAACTGACAGGGTCAAGATCAAAACAAATACAGCAGTAATTTCCAGAGACTGACGACAGGCATGATTCTCCTCTCACTCTCTCTCTCTCTCTCTCTCTCTCTCTCCAAAGTGCTGGCACTGATCCTCCGTGGAGCAGCTGCTGCGCCCACGTGGAAGTCAAACCTCCTCATACATCCCTGCTTCTCTCTGTGGGAAGGATCCAGGTCCAACATCAGTGAGTCGCTATCAACCACAAGCGGGCGCCGGTTCCCTACACGGCGTATGTACTGTACTGTACCTGAAGGACAGCCACACAGAAGCAGTTGCCTACCTGTGATCGATGGGCCCGCTTCGCCTGACAACCTGATATTAATTAAAAAAAAAAAAAAAGAATATAATGTTGACAAATTAGAGGGTATTACCTTAAGCATATATGAAGGCAATCTGGGTGACCATTCCCAGCCCTCCAACTATCTCCCAATTGCTTTAACATCCTGTATTTAAAAAGTTCTCTAGTCTATTAACAAAAAAATTTAATGCATTTTTTCCTATCACAACCTTTCTGATCGTCAGCATGGGTTCCGTCAGGGACCCTCCACTGGCGATCTTCTCACCTCCCTTTCAGACTTATGGTCATCCTTCTTTCGGGACTTTGGTGAAAGCTTTGCCATTGTTTCTGACATCTCAAAGCCTTACGATTCAGTCTGGCATAAATCCTTCGTTTCCAAACTGCCCTCTTACCGTTTATATCCGTCTATCTGTGCCTTCATCTCTAGCTTCCTTTCTGGTCGTTCTATCGCTGCTGTTGTAGAAGGCCACCGTTCTTCTCCTGCAGCTATCAACATTGGTGTTCCTCATGGTTTTGTCCAATCACCAACTCTCTTCGTTTTATTCATCACTGACCTTCTAAGCTGTACATCTAACCCTGTCCACTTATATGCTGATGGCTCCACCATTCTCCTTTCCATTCGCTTCCTGCAGCGTTCGTCTCAGCAGTTACTTCAATGAACAAGGGATGAGGCTATGGCACAACTAATATCTGACTTGTTTCATATCTCTGATTGGAGTAGAAGCAATTGTGTTGTTTAATGCATCAAAAACTCAGTTCATACATCTGTCAACCCGGCAAAATCTTCCACAGAAGTAACTTCTAATTTTTAACAACATCCAGCTCAGTCCTGCATGATCCGTAAACATAATTGGGGTTTCATTCTCTAAAGATTTATCTTGGAAAGAACATATTACCTCTCTTGTCAAGTCTGCTTCCATGAGATTAAATGTACTAAACCGACCCCGTGCCCTCTTTACCCCAGCATAAGTTGTTGACTTTATACACATGTTTCATTCGCCTCAGTGTAGAGTACAAGTCTCATGTGTGGGGAGGCACCCCACATACAGCTCGACTCAGCTAGGTGGAGCCAAAGTCTTTTCGTCTCATTAACTCTCCTCTTTCTGGCTCCCTTCAACCTCTGTCTCTTCACCGCATTGCTGTATCTTAATGTCTTTGCTATCGCTACTTCAATGATCACTGCTCCTCTGAACTGTCTGTGTGCATTTGTCCACCATTAAGGTGGGTGCGAAGCACCCGTCTACTAACAACTCTCATCTCTTTTCTGGCCAGCTTTCCAATGCAAGAGTTAACAGCTACTCCCAGACCTTCATTTATGCAACAGGTCATCTATGGAACTGTCTCTGTCTGTTTTTCTCACTGCCTAAGATCTCCAGTCTTTCACACGCTTTGTGTCCAGGCAACTCGAAATGTACGGATCTTGAATTTAGCTCTCTATAATCTTGTTTTAGTTTTTTCTTGGAGGGGACAATTTGCGAGCTCCTGGCCTTTGGTTCCTTCTTCCTTGCTGAAAAAAAAAAAAATCATTATTACTGAATTATCGATTGCATGAATATTCATTACATGCAAAACGAGCAGGGGATGAATGGGCAGTTATGGGGGAGGAGGGGAGGAATAAGTATTTACTTATCATAATATAACTCATTTCTGTTTCAAATAAAGTTAATGTTGCTTTGCGTTTCGTCGATTAATGAAAGGCTTTTAATTATTTACACAGGACAGATTTATGAATAAAGTAGTTAAATATCATTAATCTCAGTCTTTTCTCAGATTCTTAAATGATGACTGAAATGTTGTCTGGTACTGTACACTAAATATTTCCTGCTTAATAAATTTGTCGATATTTTTAGGGGACCCTGAACAAATATTGCAGTGTATTTGACCTTGTTCAGTTGGCAAGTATCCTGTGGACAAAATATTGCCATTTTGGAGGCCACATTCATCCTCTAAATACATAATCGTTAACAATCCTCTCTGGTCTAATGTACTTTCTGTATTGCTGGAAACTTCAATTTCTATTGTAGATTGAAGTGACTTTGGATAATGTATAGATACGCCACTTTTACAACTAAGAAGAGGTGCTACGAAGCCTATCATGCCAGCTATAGCACGACCCTGACTGTCTTCTCTCGAGCCAGTATAGTTGGTGGAAGTTACAGGCTTGTTCGCCTGGAATACTGAGGCCTCAGTGCGAATGTCGTTTCTTACTTCACTGCCATAGACTTTCTTTCCACTCACCTTAGCGAATACCATGCATGTTCAGAGGGATTTTTGCAAGAACGACAACGATAACAATGATGGAAACTTGCTTTTATGTTTTGATAATGACCTGCTGATCTACCTTATGCATAAAAATAGTTAAACACAAGTTAGTAATGTTCACTACCTATATAAAACGCACAACAAAGTAATACATACCTGTGATGAAACTATTAAATAACTGAACTAATAAAAACTTCAGGACAGTAGGCCACATCAATCGTAGACAAAAAGCTTTTTTTTTTTTTTTTTTTTTTTTTTTTTTCTCGCTTGGATATTGAATAATTAATTAGCATTTCAACTTTTTTCTCTTAATCTCTAATTCCTTCACTAGTCTGGCTCTTTGTTGGTATAATTGCTCTCATGCTCATATATTGTTTCATTCCTTAAAATTTCTTGACAGCAGCCAGAAAAAATAAAAAAATGGGGCTACTTTTTTCTCGTATATAATACAGCTGCTACTACTCAACCTTCACACACACACACACACACACACACACACACACAAACTTCCTTTTATATTGTGGTTTAACTGCCTACTGTTCATATCTAAACACCTTGTAGGCTATTTATTTTTACGTACCAAAAATAATATGAATGTAAACTCCCTTTTTCATGGTCTTAAAAATATTTATAGGACATGTTTGGTTTTATTATCTGGTTTATTATCAGATTTAATAATTGACGCATCTCACTAACACTGCATCACTTTCTGTTACGAATAAACAGACATCTATCACCTGATCGCGAATGTTACTAATGTCAGACTGTTATTCTTCCGACACCACTGATTGCATGCACACTTAATTCAAAAGACCCAACACAGAGAACAGATTGTGTGTTCGATAATGCAGAAAAAACCTGTGTTTTGTTGCGATGTTAAAGGTTGTCCTGTTGACTAGTGAAGGTGACCTGCGCAGTAGGGGAACTAAAAAAAAAAAAAAAAAAAAAAAAAAATGTTTTGACTTGTGACAGGCGTTGTAGGGTTATGTTAAAGTTCAAGGTGTTTTTGTGAAATGTGTCTATAGAGGTCTCGTGCAGTGTGCACGGCGCTTGTCACTTTGTACAGTGATCATAAAGGTTGTGATGCTGGCTTATAATAATGTTCTTGCTTGTGATTTGCGTTGAAGGGTAGTGAAAATAAATATAAATGTGTTTGCTGAAGTAGGGGTTTGGCAGTAGGTACATAGGCAGAAGGACTATTGTGTTGTATGTGATGTAATGATTTGACACCGTGACGTGCGCCCAAGGGAGATCGCAGAGGTCGACGTGTTTGCCGAAGCTAGTGTTTTTCCCACTGTCATGCGCAGCAAGGACGTGCTAAAGGTTGATGTGTTGATGGTAATGTGTTGAGGTTGGTGGTGTGGCTGTGGCTGCTTCACTCACCATGTCGCTTCCCGCCAGGCAACTCGGCCTCCTCCTCCTGCTGCTGATACCCGTCCCTGCAGTGGTTGGATTCGGCTCCCTAAGACTGTCCTCCCTCCTCTCAGGTCAGTCACAACTGTCCGTAATCTCAGCTTCGGAGTGCTCCTAACGACTTTTCCTTGCCAGTTTATTTCTGTTTATAGCACGATAACATTATCTTGTATGGCAATGTCTTGCAATCTGTTTGGCCGCTTACTACGGGGAAGAAAGACTCAGCCTCATGGTAAATGAATTAAGAAGTGGCTTTTAAAAAACTTTATTACCCAGAATGATTTTAGAGTAGCATTTATATATGTCGTGCGAGGTACAGTATAATTTACCCTTTTTCCTTTTTTTTTTTTTTTGGCGGTTTATTGTTTTTCAAGTCACTGATACAAAACTATTTAAGTGTTGTCTCATTATGTTTTGCAGACGTAAATTTTTCTTAAAATGCACAAATAAAGGAAACTGAGAAAAACTGAAATGGAAAACCATGTCTGAAAGTGAAAAAATATGCGTATGTAATGAATCCTTCTATCATTATTGCACACGAGATAAAATAAGCTAAAGCGAAGACTATAAAACGCCTTTTCCCCTTCGTTACTTTGCTGATCTTGCATAGTGTAGTGGGGAGGGTATCAGATTACTGAACAGTTTTGGGGATATTATGACTGAAAGTTGGGAAACCACTGTTATATTGCAGACATGCAATTTATAGCGATATTTAAAACATGGGTCACAGACAAGACAATAATGGGGTGTAGTAAGCAAAATAAATCGCTAAGGTAGAGGCGCATATTACTCGTACCTCTCTTGCAAAGTCTGCTTACAAGAAATTATGTATGCTAAACAGTCAGCGTACTTTCTTTACCCTCGCACAAATGCTGAGTTTATACAGAGTGTTTTATTCGTTCTTGTGTAACAGGGACGATTTTGCTGGCTTCTGATCTTTGATTCATTCTTCCGTGGAAAAAAAAAAAAATCTATGTAGAGAAATATATGATCCAAAACCCTAAATCTAAGGATCGTATTCTTGTCAGCTTACCGGGTACGAGAGCCTTCTGTATAGTGTCCATCCCTTACCAGTTCACCTTTGCCAAAGGCTGAGATGCTGCAAAATTTGGGTCGTGTGTACCCTAATTGTTTCATGAAAATATATCGTTATGTGGCAGCTATTTTAGAGTTATCGGTTTTTTATCGTGGTTATAATTACCGCTGTCCCTCTGGATGAATTTGAAAAAAAAAAAAAAATGTGTATTACTTTATAACTTACGAAGAAAGCACCCAAACATTTCCCCAGAACACTACACGCAACCAACGATTTATATCCAGGTCCCTATTTACGCTTCTAGATAACGAACAGATAGGGACAACGAAGTCTTTGCTCAAAGGTCTTGTTGAGTCTGCGAATTGAATCAGGGACTTACTGTTAGGGGTTTCCAGTTACATCACCATATGAAGTGCACTGAACACCAAGCTGTTCGCCAAGCACACAGTTGTAATGTGCTGCTATTCAGTAAATATCAGCTATTCTTTCATTGATAACAGTAAAACAACGCAATGAAGTAGTGACCCGAAATGACTAGTACCATGGCTCTTGTCATTATCGCCAGAAAGATCGGTGTTTCATAGCGTTACTTAGTTTGAACTTTGAATCCCATGACATTGCTTGACTCCAACATTTTCGCCATAAGTAAAAAAGTAGCGTTGTGCACTATCGTCTCAGTTTGGCATCAAATCTCAATCGACAAAGACGCTTGGAATCAGACACAAGCAAGTTGCATCAACTATCTGTCTGAATTAAAAAGAATGATGGTAACTGGAGCAAACATTATGCAGTTTAATTCTCAACCAGTACTTAGCCTCCCGTACTATCCGTAGGCTATTTAAATCGACAAGTGGGTTGTAGAAAAAAAAAAACAATATTTGAAATTAGCATACGAGAAACGTCAAATGACCTTTAAGATACCATAAACGTGTACATCATATTCATTTCCAGTAATTACAACACTAGGGACATTTTTCTTTTATACCAGATTCCAGTACGTAGACTACAGTATATGCTCCCTTAATCTTTTCCATGATTTTTTTTTTTTTTTATGTATGATGCTCCTTCTTTCAGTTTCCTGTCAAAACTGAGGATTTGACTGGAGAGCTCTATAGGCAGGTTAAAGCCTTCTAATTTTATTATTCTCCGAACTAGTTACATACTTTGGCATGGAGTAGGTACACCCGAGGAAACTTCCGCCTTATACACCTGCCTGCCATTTCGGACCTTTGTGCGCGAGACAACCACTAGTGAAGCAGTAGCCAGACACTCAAATGTCTGGTACCACTGTGTGGGAGGGGAGAGTTTAAGGGAGGAAGAAGGCTGGGGGAGCTGATAGTTCCTACCCCTCCCTCTTCCATCCCCATCCTTCTCACACAGTTACCACAGAGATGAATGTTGGCTACTGCTTCGCTACCACTTGTCTCACATTTACTATTTCGAAGTGGTGAGCGACTCTATTACGCGGAACTTTCCTCGGGTGTACCTGATATTTACCAATCGGCCTACCCGAGTCATCGTCTTCCTTTCTGTTCTAAATTCGTGGACAATACAGTCCTAAGATTACCCCTGTTATGATTCGCAAGACATAAGCTGGGATTTTACTTTTTAAATTAAATAATTATCGGTCAGGAAGAATGGAACAGAATGTTTAAATAATAACTTGGGACCACAGCCACTAAAAAAAAAAAAAAAAAAAATAACCCTGCATACTAGATAGAAATCATTACTTGATTGCATGAAAAAATTACTTGAAAAGGCAAAAAAAAACGACAACAAAACTATCAAAGGTGGAGAAGGTCCGTCAATCCCAGAAAATTAAAAACGTCACCTTGATAACTAGACGTTCCTCCAAACAAGAAAGACGGAAAGGACCATCTGCCCTGTGCCTATGGCGAAACCTCAGATGCAGATCCGCCAGATTAGGACACTGAACCAAGAAGTGACGGACAGTAAGTGGAAGGTAAGGTTTGCCGTGCAATGTTCTGTCTATGTGAGTCTCAGGTTGTATTTACCTATTCTCTTTTCTGATCCCTTGTGTAAGACTGTTTGTATATACTACACTGTACATCTGCCTTCATTCATGCAGCATTTAAACACTACATTCAAATTACAATTATTATCAACTACCATCTTATGAAAGAGAATAATTTATGACATTAGCTGTTACGGAGACCAATTTTTCCAAAGAAGTGGTTAGATCGTTCGGATACACGGCCCATACAGGTGTTCGTTTTTTCTCCAGTCAATTTCCCGTAACTGCCCCGATTGTGGTAAGTAGCGAACACCAACGACCCATGAGAGAAAAGGACCTCTCATAATGATGATACCAGTTTTATAAAATGCAAAAATGGTTCCATGCATAACAGTTCAAATTGGTTACTACATAAATTTGTCCCATCCAAAATATACTGAACTACAAAAAAAAAAAAAAAAAAAAAAAAAAAATCTATAAAATTTCTCCTGAAAATAGACTGACTTTAAAAAAATCAAGAGCCATTAACTCCCTCAGTTCGGTAAAGTCTATTTCAGTACAATTTTCCTTCTTTCAAATGATTTTATTCAGCTCAGGAGAGGGCTTTTGAACTACAGGGATACATGTTGCATTCAGTAACCTCAGCACTGCTAAGACATCATTTTGGACCTGAATATAAACTGTCCGGAGGCAGCAAGAACAAAATTAAAAAATAAGTAATTGGACAGAAGGAGATAATTCCAAAATGTCTGGAAATACTGGGTTGACAAATCTTGAGGTCTTTGAGCCTGGTTTTTAGTGTAATGTTTTCTACGTTTTACCTATCTGTATATTCTATCTACCATTGACCAGACCAATTAGTCCAGTAAGGGATGGCAACAGGCAATTCACCCTCATAACAATCTCTTCTCTGCCATTATGGTGCCATCCCACCAGTTCACGTTTCCCTCTTTTTATTAAGGGATGGGGGATTGAGTTATGCCCGTACCTTGAAGACTGGGTCTATGAATGTGCATGGATGTAGTACGATTGAGGCTAAAAGGGAGGAGATTGGGAGAATGTTTGTGAGAAGAAAGTTGGAAGTGTTAGCTTTAAGTGAAACAAAAATGAAAGGGAAGGGTGAGTCTATGTTTGGAAGTGTGAATGGGAGATTGTCAGGTGTTGACAGAGGAAGGGCAAGAGAAGGTGTGGCCTTATTACTGAGTCCGGAAGTACAGCAGTGTGTGATTGAATGGAAAGAGGTGTCATCGAGACTGATGTGGGTGAATGCGAAATATGAACGTGAGTTGTGGGTGTTTGTGAGTGCATATGGGCTTGGTAGTGAAAGGAATGAGGAAGAGAGGGAGTCTTTCTGAAATGATGTTGATGAGTGTCTGCAGAGTTTTGGAGCGAATGTGAATGTGGCAATGATGGGAGATCTGAATGCTAGAGTGGGAAATGTAGTAATTGACTATGTAGTTGGTATGCATGGTGTGCCTGGAAGAAATGAAAATGGGGAACGAATGAAAGGGATGTGCGTTGAGCGAGAGATGGTGATTGGAAATACGCTTTTTGAGAAGAAAGATATTTATAAGTATACATGGGTGAGACAGGAGGGTGGAAGGGTTGTTGATAGAGCTTTGATGGACTATGTGGTTGTGTCCAGGAATGTACTGGTAATAGGAAGATTGTTGGATGTGAGAGTTCTGAGAGGGGAGGGTGGAGGTATGTCTGACCGCTACCTGGTGGAGAGAAAGTTAAGAGTAGGTAAGAGATGGGTGAGAGCTAGGAGGGTTAGGTGTGGCAGGGAGGTTTTGAAGGTGAGTTGGATAAAAGAGAGAAAATGATAAGAGTATCAGGAGAAATTGAAAGATGAGTGGAACGCAGGAAAAGATCAGGAAAATAGCAGTGTGGAGGACGAATGGCAGTTGTTTAAGAGTGCTGTGGTGGGGGATGCAGAAGAGGTGTGTGGTGTAAGACGTGTGGATGGTGGTGTAAGAGAAGGAAGTGAATGGTGGTGCGAGGAAGTAAGTATGGCTGTGGCTGAGAAGAGACGTGCATATGAAGTGTGGCTGCAGAGGAAGGATGAGGTGTCATATGAGAGGCATAAGGAAAAGAGGAAGAGGTCGAGAAGGGCTGTGCGTGATGCTAAAGTAGCAGCAGATGAGAGGTGGGGTGGGCGGCTGACTGAGAATTATCAACAGAATAAGAAAATGTTCTGGAAGGAGGTGAAAAGGGTGAGAAAAGGGAGAGTCTGGGAAGGAAGTGAACGTAAAAGCAGAGGATGGAAGGATGTTGATTGAGATGGATGCAGAAAGGAAGAGATGGGTGGAGTATTTTGAAAGATTGTTGAATGTAGAGGAGGAAAGGGAGGCTGAGATTGTGGCGGATGGAGGGTTCAAGGAATAAATGTGTTGGGAGAGTTGAATGTTTCTATGATTACGAAGGAGGAAGTGGAGAAGGCACTAAAGGAGATGAAAACAGGGAAAGCTGCAGGTATGGATGGGTGTGCTGTGGAATGCCTGAAGGGTGGTGGAGTGACTATTGTTGACTGGTTAGTAAGATTGTTGAAGGTGTGCTTTGTGAAAGGTATGGTGCCAGTTGACTGGGCAAGTGCTTGTGTGGTCCCGTTGTATAAAGGCAAGGGTGATAAGTATGAATGTACTAGCTTTAGGGGCATAAGTCTGTTGAGTGTTGTAGGTAAGGTGTATGGCAGAGTGTTAATTATGAGAGTTAGAGAGGGTACAGAGGAAGTGATTAGTGATGAGTAGTGTGGCTTTAGGAGAGGGAGAGGGATGCTGTGGATCAGGTGTTTGCTGTGAGACAAGTGGTGTGAAAAGTATTTAGCGAAAGGCAAGGCATGTGTTTTGGGCATTCATGGATTTAGAGAAAACGTATGGTAGAATTTTGATAGAGAGGCTTTGTGACTGTTTTAAGATTGTATGTAGGACTTTGATGGTAGGTTACTAAAAGGGGTGAAGAGTTTTTATGTAAATAGTAAAGCGTGTGTAAGAAGTGGGAAATGCTGTGAGTGATTGGTTTCCTGTTAGAGTGGGGCTGCGACAGGGGATGTGTGATGTTGCCTTGGTTGTTTAATATTTATATGGATGGTGTTGTAAGGTAAGTGAATGCAAGAGTTTTAGTTGGAGGTCTGAGTCTGGTGAATGTTGATGGTGGAGAGTGGAATCTGAAGCAGCTGCTGTTTGCAGATGATACTGCACTGGTGGCTGATTCTGGAGAAGGGAAGAGATTGAGACACTTGGTAGAGGAGTTTGGAAGGGTGTGTGGAAAGGAGGAAATTGAAAGTAAATGAGACTAAGAGTACAGTGAAGCAGTGTATGTGTTTGGGAGATGGTAGGTGGATGAAGAGAGTATTTAATGGTGAGTTGCTTGAGGAGTGTAGAGTGGTTTTAAGTATCTAGAGAGTCAGCATGTTAGCTGTGGAAGAAAGAAATAGATGCAGAAGTGAAGTTTACACATGAATACAGAAGTAGGAAAGGTGCTGGGAAGAATGAAAAAGGTGTTTTGTCGTTCACTCTAGAATAGATGTAAAGCAGAAGGCTGTATGAGGGGTAAAGTTCCTGGCACCGACTGCGTTCATATATGGGGCTGAAACATGGAATAATTTATGGGTGTAGCAGAGAGGAAAAGCTTGAATCTAATAGAGATGAGGTGCAAGTCTGGAGGAGTATGTGTGGAGTGACGCGTATGGATCTGAGTGCGAAATGATGAAGGTGCGAAGGAGAAGTGGAGTGTTTCAGGAGATGTGCCTGATAGAGTTGAGCAGAGGGTGTTGCGATGGTTTGGACATATGGAGAGAATGGATAATGAGCGATTGGTGAGAAAGATAACTAGATCTCATGTGAGAGGTGTAAGGCTGAGAGGGAGACCACGAATAGGATGGATGGACAGTGTGAAAAGAGCGCTGGATGTAAGAGGGATGTCTGTTGAGCAAGGGAGAGTGGCTGTGCGTGACAGAAACAAATGTAGTGAAATTGTGAATGAATAAATGATGACGCAGCCCTGAAGGGATATTCTCCCGCATTTGGTCTGATCAGCTAGTCAGGTCAGGTGCAGGTAAGGGGGATGGGACTATTATGATGTGGCAGGGGTAAACCAGCTCTGTTGTCGGAGCCTGCTGCGGATGTCACTGATTGCACTGTGCAGTTGACCCGTGTGCGGTGTGGTGCGGTGAGGATCTGTCCCATCCCCCCTTTGGGGCTAAGATGCGAATGAATGTGTTTCAATGGATGAGTAAATGAGGAGTGTGTCGTTCTGTCTCGGCTACCTTCCTTTCCTTGGGGGAAGCAGCCTAGATTGCACTGTGCATATATGAAGCCTCTGTAGTACGGTGGTAGTGCGTTTCGTACACAGATGAGCCAAGGTTCGCGCCCCGCCAGGGTAATAAACTTTGGGAGTGTTCACCCGGCCACGAACTGCATTGGCGGACATAAGAGGTGCTTTGGTTGAACCAGTGTCGCTTACTATAAAGTATGATTGCACGCAGTTGGATTGCCGCGGGCCGTTTACATTTAGTTCACAGACTACACACACATCCAAAGCAACTTCAACAGTACAATTACACTTACAAGCACTTCTAACCCTACATACAATCTCTACCAGACAGCCAAAGCCACTAAGTAGAGATACATTGGCTGTATAGTCCCCACTTCGGTCGGGATAGGCCGTTCCTGCAGTTGACACTCAAACGGATGATGATGATGATGGTATATATATATAGATAGATAGATAGATAGATAGATATAGATAGATAGATAGATAGATTGATTGATTGATATAGATAGATAGATAGATGGATAGATATAAACAGATAGACAGATAGATACATAGATAGATAGATAGGATAGATAGGTATAGATTTAGATTTAGATGCACACACACACACACACACACACACACACATATATATATATATATATATATATATATATATATATATATATATATATATATATATATATATATATATATCTGACAAAAGGGACATGGTTATCGGAACTGTGGAATGTAAGGAAGCGAATGATGAGGTGAAAGAGAGAGAGATTGTCCAGGTGCTTGAGGGTGCGAAAGTGGATGTATGTGTGGAATAACTGAAACAAAAATGGCCAGGACAAAGTGTGAGAGAATGGGGAGTATGGATGGGGTATATGTGCAGGAGTAGGTGAGAATGAGAGGGCAAAGGAAGGAGTATGTATAGTTGTGAGTAAAAGATGATAAAGAAGAGCATAAGACAGTATGGACTACAGTTGGGTCAAGGATTGTGTGTGGGTGCAAAGTTGAAAGTTGGAATACAAATGTGGGCGATTGTGTGTGTGTTTGCTCCAACGCAAGATCGTGCTAGAAGAGTGAGAGAAGAGTTCTGGACAAATGTAGAAATGTGCATGGAAAAGTTTGGAAGGAATGAGAGAGTGGTTTTGATTGGTGATAAAAATGGTAAAGTTGGGAACGTGAAGGTGGATGGAATAGTTGGTGAGTGGGGTGTGCCTGCTGAGATAGATGAGAATGGGAGTGCGTTAGTGAACATTTGTGCTGGGAGGGGGTTGGTGATAGCCAATACCCTCTTCAGGCATAAAATGATCCACAGGTATACATGGCGAGTGATGAGAAGGGTGGGAGGTGAACTGAATGAAAGGAAGGCAATGATTGATTATGTGTGTGTGGATGAAAGGATGCGAAGATGTGTAATGGATGCAAGAGCTCATAGAGGTTGGGGGAGTGGACTTTCTGACCACAACTTGATGGTTGCCAGAATTAGAATTCAAGTAAAGATGGAGTGAATAGAAGAAGGGAAAGACGAGATGGAAAGGAGTTGTTGCAAGGATAGTGGAAAGGTTGTAAAAGGCGGATGAGAAAAAGGCAGAGTATAAGAGAGAAGTGCAGGAACGATTGGGCAAATATGAATTGGAGCAGATGGGTAGATTGGAACCTGTGTGGTAGGATTTTTACAGAAAGGAAATATGCTGCAGCATGTGATGTGGTGTGTGGAAGGAAGAGAAGACGGAGGGAGGTGTAAGGGAACAGCGTGGTGGACTGAAGAGGTGAAAACAGGCTGTGGCACAAAAGAAGAAAGCATACAATGGAATGGATGAGAAATAGAGGACGTGGAAGAAGTTGGAGAGGCGGGAAGAGAGAGTTATTATATGTAGAAAGAAATAGAGAGGTGAAAAAAGATTAGTAAGAGAGAGTAAGAAGAGGAGTGGATGAGGAATTCTGGAAGGAATTTGGAGCGAAGTGGAGGGACCTGTAAGAAAATGTTCTGGAAAGAGGTGAAAAGAGTAAGACAGGGTGGAAGTGAAGTTAGCAGGGGAGTGAAAGATAAAAATGGTAGATTACTAGTGGAAAGAGGGAGGAAAAGTGAGCAGATGGAGAGAGCACTTTAAAGAATTGTTGAACATACAGAATGGAAGTAATGCGAGTATAAGTGGCTGGGGAATGGCTGGGAGAAGGAGGGAGGTGAGGAGACAGGAAGAAATCAGTAGGATAGAAGTTGTGGAAGCAATGAAGAAAGTTAAATCGGGGAAAGCCCAAGGAATTGATGAAGTGTGTGGTGAAATGCTGAAGCATGGGAGAGAGATAGTAGTAGAATGGGTGTGGAAGATGTGCAGATTGGCCTGGGAGGACGATAGAGTCCTGGAGGATTGGAAGTCAGGTATAATTATTAACTTGTACAAAGGAAAAGGGGAAAAAGAAGTGTGTGGTAATCATAGGGGCATTTGTCTTCTTAGTATAATAGGAAAAGTGTATGGTAGGATACTTATTGACAGAGTTAGAGAAAGAACAGAGAAATTAGTTGGAGAAGAACATCGGGACTTTAGGAATGGAAGAAGTTGTGTAGA
>NC_136997.1:17442110-17542443 GCF_032717465.1 Coenobita brevimanus | reverse complement strand
CATTATCTTGTATGGCAATGTCTTGCAATCTGTTTGGCCGCTTACTACGGGGAAGAGAAAGACTCAGCCTCGTGGTAAATGAATTAAGAAGTGGCTTTTAAAAAACTGTGCAGAATGATTTTAGAGTAGCATTTATATATGTCGTGCGAGGTACAGTATAATTTACCCTTTTTCCTTTTTTTTTTTTTTTTTTTTTTTTTTTTTGGCGGTTTATTGTTTTTCAAGTCACTGATACGAGAAACTATTTAAGTGTTGTCTCATTATGTTTTGCAGACCGTAAATTTTTCTTAAAATGCACAAATAAAGGAAACTGAAGAAAAACTGAAATGGAAAACCATGTCTGAAAGTGAGAAAAATATGCGTATGTAATGAATCCTTCTATCATTATTTGCACACGAGATAAAATAAGCTAAAGCGAAGACTATAAAACGCCTTTTCCCTCGTTAGTTACTTTGCTGATCTTGCATAGTGTGAGTAGGAGGGTATCAGATTTTTGAACAGTTTTAGTGGATATTATGACTGAAAGTTGGGAAACCACTGTTATATTGCAGACATGCAATTTGTAGCGATATTTAAAACATGGGTCTGAGACAAGACAATAAATGGGGTGTAGTAAGCAAAATAAATCGCTAAGGTAGAGGCGCATATTACTCGTACCTCTCTTGCAAAAGTCTGCTTACAAGAAATTATGTATGCTAAACAGTCAGCGTACTTTCTTTACCCTCACACAAATGCTGAGTTTATACAGAGTGTTTTATTCGTTCTTGTGTAACAGGGACGATTTTGCTGGCTTCTGATCTTTGATTCATTCTTCCGTGGAAAAAAAAAAATCTGTGTAGAGAAATATATGATCCAAAACCCTAAATCTAAAGGATCGTATTCTTGTCAACTTTCACCAGGTACGAGAGCCTTCTGTATAAGGTGTCCATCCCTTACCAGTTCACCTTTGCCAAAGGCTGAGATGCTGCAAAATTTGGGTCGTGTGTACCCTAATTGTTTCATGAAAATATATCGTTATGTGGCAGCTATTTTAGAGTTATCAGTTTTTATCGTATTGGTTATAATTACCGCTGTCCCTCTGAATGAATTTGAAAAAAAAAAAAAAATGTATGTTAGCATAACTTACGAAGAAAGCACCCAAACATTTCCCCAGAACACTACACGCAATAACGATTTCATATCCAGGTCCCTATTTGCACTTCTAGATAACGAACAGATAGGGACAACAGTAGTCTTTGGCTCAAAAGGTCTTGTTGTGAGTCTACGGGTGGATCAGGGACTTACTGTTTGCCAGGCGAGCGAGTTTCCAGTTACATCACCATATAAATTTTTGTTTACCAAACTGCCGCCAAGCACACAGTTGTAATGTACTGTTCAGTAAATATCAGCTATTCTTTCATTGATAACAGTAAAACAACGCAATGAAGTAGTGACCCGAAATGACTAGTACCATGGCTCTTGTCATTATCGCCAGAAAGATCGGTGTTTCATAGCGTTACTTAGTTTGAACTTTGAATCCCATGACATTGCTTGACTCCAACATTTTCGCCATAAGTAAAAAAGTAGCGTTGTGCACTATCGTCTCGGATTTGTCAAATCTCAATCGACGGAGACGCTTGGAATCAGACTTCAAGCAAGTTGCATCAACTATCTGTCTGAATTAAAAAGAATGATGGTAACTGGAGCAAACATTATGCAGTTTAATTCTCAACCAGTACTTAGCCTCCCGTACTATCCGTAGGCTATTTAAATCGACAAGTGGGTTGTAGAAAAAAAAAAACAATATTTGAAATTAGCATACGAGAAACGTCCAAATGACCTTTAAAGATACCATAAACGTGTACATCATATTCATTTCCAGTAATTACAACACTAGGGACATTTTTCTTTTACACCAGATTCCAGTACGTAGACTACAGTATATGCTCCTTTAATCTTTTCCATGATTTTTTTTTTTATGTATGATACTCCTTCTTTCAGTTTCCCTGTCAAAACTGAGGATTTGACTGGAAAGCTCTATGGAAAAGACAAAAAGCCTTCTAAATTTTATTATTCTCCAGAACTAGTTACACATGCTTTTGCATGGAGTAGGTACACCCGAGGAAACTTCCACTTATACACCTGCCTGCCATTTCGGACCTTTGTGCGCGAGAACCAGCCACTAGTGAAACAGTAGCCAGACACTCCAAATGTCTGTTACAGTACCTCTGTGTGGGAGGGGAGAGTTTAAGGGAGGAAGAAGGCTGGGGGAGCTGATAGTTCCTACCCCTCCCTCTTCCATCCCCATCCTTCTCACACAGTTACCGCAGAGATGAATGTTGGCTACTGCTTCGCTACCACTTGTCTCACACTTTACTATTTCGAAGTGGTGAGAGCGACTCTAATACATGGAACTTTCCTCGGGTGTGCCTGATATTTACCAATCGGCCTGCCCAGTCCATCAATATTTCTTCACATTTCTAAATTCGTGGACAATACGGTCCTAAAAGATTACCCCTGTTATGATTCGCAAAGACACATAAGCTGGGATTTTACTTTTTAAATTAAATGAGTATCGGTCAGGAAAAGTGGAACAGAATGTTTAAATAATAACTTGGGACCACAGCCACTCAGTCAAAATGCAAAAAAAAAAAAAATAATAAAAAATAAATTAGCACTGCATACTAGAATGAAATCATTACTTGATTGCATGAAAAAATTACTTGAAAAGGCAAAAAAAATCGACAACAAAACTATCAAAGGTGGAGAAGGTCCGTCAATCCCAGAAAATTAAAAACGTCCACCTTGATAGCTAGACATTCCTCCAAACAAGAAAGACGGAAAGGACCATCTTGCCCCACTGTGCCTATGGCGAAACCTCAGATGCAGATCCGCCAGATTCGGACACTGAACCAAGAAGTGACGGACAGTAGAGTGGAAGGTAAGGTTTGCCGTGCAATGTTCTGTCTATGTGAGTCTCAGGTTGTATTTACCTATTCTCTTTTCGGATCCCTTGTGTAAGACTGTTTGTATATACTACACTGTACATCTGCCTTCATTCATGCAGCATTTTAAACACTACATTCAAGGTACAATTATTATCAGCTACCATCTTATGAAAAAGACTGGTATGACATTAGCTATTACACGGAGACCAATTTTTCCAAAGAAGTGGTTAGATCGTTCGGATACTGGCCCATACAGGTATTTCGTTTTTTCTCCGATCCAATTTCCCGTAACTGCCCCGATTGTGGTAAGTAGCGAACACCAACGACCCATGAGAGAAAAGGACCTCTCATAATGATGATACCAGTTTTATAAAATGCAAAAATGATTTAGCCATAACAGTTCAAATTGGTTACTACATAAATTTATTATCCAAAATATGTAAACTACAAAAAAAAAAAAAAAAAAAAAATCTATAAAATTTCTCACAAAATAGACTGACTTTAAAAAAATCAAGAGCCATTAACTCCCTCAGTTCGGTAAAGTCTATTTCAGTACAATTTTCCTTCTTTCAAATAAGGATTTTATTCAGCTCAGGAGAGGGCTTTTGAACTACAGGGATACATGTTGCATTCAGTAACCTCAGCACTGCTAAGGCATGTTTGGACCTGAATATAAACTGTCCGGAGGCAGCAAGAACAAAATTCAAAAATAATTAATTGGACAGAAGGAGATAATTCCAAAATGTCTGGAAATACTGGATTTGACAAATCTTGAGGTCTTTGAGCCTGGTTTTTAGTGTAATGTTTTCTACGTTTTACCTATCTCCTTATATTCTATCTACCATTAATTCAGACCAATTAGTCCAGTAAGGGATGGCAACAGGAACTGATTCACCCTCATAACAATCTCTTCTCTGTATTATGGTGCCATCCCACCAGTTCACGTTTCCCTCTTTTTATTAAGGGATGGGGGATTGAGAGTTATGCCCGTACCTTGAAGACTGGGGTCTATGAATGTGCATGGATGTAGTACGATTGAGGCTAAAAGGGAGGAGATTGGGAGGAATGTTTGTGAGAAGAAAGTTGGAAGTGTTAGCTTTGAAGTGAAACAAAAATGAAAGGGAAGGGTGAGTCTATGTTTGGAAGTGTGAATGGGAGATTGTCGGGTGTTGACAGAGGAAGGGCAAGAGAAGGTGTGGCCTTATTACTGAGTCCGGAAGTACAGCAGTGTGTGATTGAATGGAAAGAGGTGTCATCGAGACTGATGTGGGTGAAATGCGAAATATGAACGTGAGTTGTGGGTGTTTGTGAGTGCATATGGGCTTGGTAGTGAAAAGATGAGGAAAGAGGGAGTCTTTCTGAAATGATGTTGATGAGTGTCTGCAGAGTTTTGGAGCGAATGTGAATGTGGCAATGATGGGAGATCTGAATGCTAGAGTGGGAAATGTAGTAATTGACTATGTAGTTGGTATGCATGGTGTGCCTGGAAGAAATGAAAATGGGGAACGAATGATAAGGATGTGCGTTGAGCGAGAGATGGTGATTGGAAATACGCTTTTTTGGGGAAGAAAGATATTTATAAGTATACATGGGTGAGACAGGAGAGATTGGAAGGGTTGTTGATAGAGCTTTGATGGACTATGTGGTTGTGTCCAGGGAATGTACCTGACGGCCGGAAGATTGTTGGGATGTGAGAGTTCTGAGAGGGGAGGGTGGAGGTATGTCTGACCGCTACCTGGTGGAGAGAAAGTTAAGAGTAGGTAAGAGATGGGTGAGAGCTAGGAGGGTTAGGTGTGGCAGGGGAGGTTTTGAAGGTGAATGAGTTGGATAAAAAGAGAGAAAATGATAAGAGTATCAGGAGAAATTGAAAGATGAGTGGAACGCAGTGGAAAAGATCAGGAAAATAGCAGTGTGGAGGACGAATGGCAGTTGTTTAAGAGTGCTGTGGTGGGGGATGCAGAAGAGAGGTGTGTGGTGTAAGACGTGTGGATGGTGGTGTAGAGAAAGGGAAGTGAATGGTGGTGCGAGGAAAGTAAGTATGGCTGTGGCTGAGAAGAGACGTGCACTTATGAAGTGTGGCTGCAGAGGAAGGATGAGGTGTCATATGAGAGGCATAAGGAAGGAAGAGGAATCGAGAGAGAAGGGCTGTGCGTGATGCTAAAGTAGCAGCAAGATGAGAGGTGGGAGTGGGCGGCTGACTGAGAATTATCAACAGAATAAGAAAATGTTCTGGAAGGAGGTGAAAAGGGTGAGAAAAGGGAGAGTCTGGGAAGGAAGTGAACGTAAAAGCAGAGGATGGAAGGATGTTGATTGAGATGGATGCAGAAAGGAAGAGATGGAGTGGAGTATTTTGAAAAGATTGTTGAATGTAGAGGAGGAAAGGGAAGCTGAGATTGTGGCGGATGGAAGGGTTCAAGGAATAAATGTGTTGGGAGAGTTGAATGTTTCTATGATTACGAAGGAGGAAGTGGAGAAGGCACTAAAGGAGATGAAAACAGGGAAAGCTGCAGGTATGGATGGGTGTGCTGTGGAATGCCTGAAGGGTGGTGGAGTGACTATTGTTGACTGGTTAGTAAGATTGTTGAAGGTGTGCTTTGTGAAAGGTATGGTGCCAGTTGACTGGGCAAGTGCTTGTGTGGTCCCGTTGTATAAAGGCAAGGGTGATAAGTATGAATGTACTAGCTTTAGGGGCATAAGTCTGTTGAGTGTTGTAGGTAAGGTGTATGGCAGAGTGTTAATTATGAGAGTTAGAGAGGGTACAGAGGAAGTGATTAGTGATGAGTAGTGTGGCTTTAGGAGAGGGAGAGGATGCGTGGATCAGGTGTTTGCTGTGAGACAAGTGTGTGAAAAGTATTTAGCGAAAGGCAAGGATGTGTTTTGGGCATTCATGGATTTAGAGAAAACGTATGGTAGAATTGATAGAGAGGCTTTGTGGACTGTTTTAAGATTGTATGGACTTGATGGTAGGTTACTAAAAGGGGTGAAGAGTTTTTATGTAAATAGTAAAGCGTGTGTAAAAGTGGGAAATGCTGTGAGTGATTGGTTTCCTGTTAGAGTGGGGCTGCGACAGGGATGTGTGATGTTGCCTTGGTTGTTTAATATTTATATGGATGGTGTTGTAAGGTAAGTGAATGCAAGAGTTTTAGGTGGAGGTCTGAGTCTGGTGAATGTTGATGGTGGAGAGTGGAATCTGAAGCAGCTGCTGTTTGCAGATGATACTGCACTGGTGGCTGATTCGGAGAAGAGATTGAGACACTTGGTAGAGGAGTTTGGAAGGGTGTGTGAAAGGAGGAAATTGAAAGTAAATGAGAATAAGAGTAAAGTGATGAAGTGTACGAGGTTGGTAGATGGTAGGTGGATGAATATAGTTTTTAATGGTGAGTTGCTTGAGGAGGTAGAGTGTTTTAAGTATCTAGAGTCACATGTTGCTGTGGAAGAAAGAATAGATGCAGAAGTGAAGTTTACATTGAATGAAGTAGGAAAGGTGCTGGGAAGAATGAAAAAGGTGTTTTGTCGTTCACTTAGAATAGATGTAAAGAGAAGGCTGTATGAGGGTGTTCTGGCACCGACTGCGTTATATGGGGCTGAAACATGGAATAATTTATGGGTGTAGCAGAGAGGAAAAGTTTGAATCTAATAGAGATGAGGTGTCTGAGGAGTATGTGTGGAGTGACGCGTATGGATCGAGTGCGAAATGATGAAGTGCGAAGGAGAAGTGGAGTGTTTCAGGAGATGCCTGATAGAGTTGAGCAGAGGGTGTTGCGATGGTTTGGACATATGGAGAGAATGGATAATGAGCGATTGGTGAGAAAGATAACTAGATCTCATGTGAGAGGTGTAAGGCTGAGAGGGAGACCACGAATAGGATGGATGGACAGTGTGAAAAGAGCGCTGGATGTAAGAGGGATGTCTGTTGAGCAAGGGAGAGTGGCTGTGCGTGACAGAAACAAATGTAGTGAAATTGTGGATAGTCTAAATGATGACGCAGCCCTGAAGGGATATTCTCCCGGCATTTGGTCTGATCAGCTAGTCAGGTCAGGTGCAGGTAAGGGGATGGGACTGTTATGATGTGGCGGGGGTAAACCAGCTCTGTTGTGGAGCCCTGCTGCGGATGTCACTGATTGCACTGTGCCCCGGTTGACCCGTGTGCGGTGTGGTGCGGTGAGGATCTGTCCCATCCCCCTTTGGGGCTAAGATGCGAATGAATGTGTTTCAATGGATGAGTAAATGGGAAGTGTGTCGTTCCTGTCTCGGCTACCTTCCTTTCCTTGGGAGGCAGCCTAGGATTGCACTGTGCATATATGAAGCCTCTGTAGTACAGGTGGTAGTGCGTTTCGTACACAGATGAGCCAAAGGTTCGCGCCCCGCCAGGGTAATAAACTTTGGGAGTGTACACCCGGCCACGAACTGCATTGGCGGACATAAGAGGTGCTTTGGTTGAACCAGTGTCGCTTACTATAAAGTATGATTGCACGCAGTTGGATTGCCGCGGGCCGTTTACATTTAGTTCACAGACTACACACACATCCAAAGCAACTTCAACAGTACAATTACACTTACAAGCACTTCTAACCCTACATACAATCTCTACCAGACAGCCAAAGCCACTAAGTAGAGATACATTGGCTGTATAGTCCCCACTTCGGTCGGGATAGGCCGTTCCTGCAGTTGACACTCAAACGGATGATGATGATGATGGTATATATATATAGATAGATAGATAGATAGATAGATATAGATAGATAGATAGATAGATTGATTGATTGATATAGATAGATAGATAGATGGATAGATATAAACAGATAGACAGATAGATACATAGATAGATAGATAGATAGATAGGTATAGATTTAGATTTAGATGCACACACACACACACACACACACACACACACATATATATATATATATATATATATATATATATATATATATATATATATATATATATATATATATATATATATATATCGGACAAAGGACATGGTTATCGGAACGTGGAATGTAAGGGAAGCGAATGATGAGGTGAAAGAGAGAGAGATTGTCCAGGTGCTTGAGGGTGCGAAAGTGGATGTATGTGGAATAACTGAAACAAAATGGCCAGGACAAAGTGTGAGAGAATGGGAGTATGGATGGGGTATATGTGCAGGAGTAGGTGAGAATGAGAGGGCAAAGGAAGGAGTATGTATAGTTGTGAGTAAAAGATGGAAGAAGAGCATAAGACAGTATGGATCAGTTGGGTCAAGGATTGTGTGGGTAAAGTTGAAAGTTGGAATACAAATGTGGGCGATTGTGTGTGTGTTTGCTCCAACGCAAGATCGTGCTAGAAGAGTGAGAGAAGAGTTCTGGACAAATGTAGAAATGTGCATGGAAAAGTTTGGAAGGAATGAGAGAGTGGTTTTGATTGGTGATAAAAATGGTAAAGTTGGGAACGTGAAGGTGGATGGAATAGTTGGTGAGTGGGGTGTGCCTGCTGAGATAGATGAGAATGGGAGTGCGTTAGTGAACATTTGTGCTGGGAGGGGGTTGGTGATAGCCAATACCCTCTTCAGGCATAAAATGATCCACAGGTATACATGGCGAGTGATGAGAAGGGTGGGAGGTGAACTGAATGAAAGGAAGGCAATGATTGATTATGTGTGTGTGGATGAAAGGATGCGAAGATGTGTAATGGATGCAAGAGCTCATAGAGGTTGGGGGAGTGGACTTTCTGACCACAACTTGATGGTTGCCAGAATTAGAATTCAAGTAAGATGGAGGAATAGAAGAAGGGAAAGACGAGAGGAAGGAGTTGTTGCAAGGATAGTGGAAAGGTTAAAAGGCGGATGAGAAAAAGGCAGAGTATAAGAGAGAAGTGCAGGAACGATTGGGCAAATATGAATTGGAGCAGATGGGAGACATGGAACCTGTGTGTAGGATTTTTACAGAAGAAATATGCGCAGCATGTGATGTGGTGTGTGGAAGGAAGAGAAGACGGAGGGAGGTGTAAGGAACAGCGTGGTGGACTGAAGAGGTGAAACAGGCTGTGGCACAAAAGAAGAAAGCATACAATGAATGGATGAGAAATAGGGACGTGGAAGAAGTTGAGAGGCGGAAGAGAGAGTTATATGTAGAAAGAAATAGAGAGGTGAAAAGATTAGTAAGAGAGAGTAAGAAGAGAGTGGATGAGGAATTTGGAAGGAATTTGAGTGTAAAGTGGAGGGACTGTAAGAAAATGTTCTGGAAAGAGGTGAAAAGAGTAAGACAGGGTGGAAGTGAAGTTAGCAGGGGAGTGAAAGATAAAAATGGTAGATTACTAGTGGAAAGAGGGAGGAAAAGTGAGCAGATGGAGAGAGCACTTTAAAGAATTGTTGAACATACAGAATGGAAGTAATGCGAGTATAAGTGGCTGGGGAATGGCTGGGAGAAGGAGGGAGGTGAGGAGACAGGAAGAAATCAGTAGGATAGAAGTTGTGGAAGCAATGAAGAAAGTTAAATCGGGGAAAGCCCAAGGAATTGATGAAGTGTGTGGTGAAATGCTGAAGCATGGGAGAGAGATAGTAGTAGAATGGGTGTGGAAGATGTGCAGATTGGCCTGGGAGGACGATAGAGTCCTGGAGGATTGGAAGTCAGGTATAATTATTAACTTGTACAAAGGAAAAGGGGAAAAAGAAGTGTGTGGTAATCATAGGGGCATTTGTCTTCTTAGTATAATAGGAAAAGTGTATGGTAGGATACTTATTGACAGAGTTAGAGAAAGAACAGAGAAATTAGTTGGAGAAGAACAGGGACTCTTTAGGAATGGAAGAAGTTGTGTAGATCAGATATTCATTCTTCGATCTTTAGTGGAAAAGTTTCTATAGAAGGGAAAGAAGTTGTATGTGGCTTTCATGGATTTGGAGAAAGCATATGACAGGGTGGATAGACAAGGACTGTGGAAAGTGTTAAGAATATATGGAGTAGACGGGAAGTCCTTGAATGCTGTGAAGAGTATGTACGATGGTGCAAAGGCTGCAGTGCGTGTGGAAGGTGAACTAAGTGAATTTTTCTCTTTGAAAGTTGGGTTGAAACAGAGATGTGTCATGTCTCCATGGTTGTTCAATCTTTACATGGATGGGGTAATAAAAGAGGTACAAGGTAGGGTAGTGGATGTTGGAGTGGCCCTGGTGAGAGAGGATAGTGTTTGGAAACTCCCTGTACTGTTGTTTGCAGATGATACTGTGTTGTTGAGTGAAGACGAAGGGGAGCTGCAAGGCTTGGTGGATGAGTTTGGGAGAGTGTGTAAGAAACGGAATCTAAAGGTGAATGTAGGGAAGAGTAAAGGGATGGTCTTTGAGAGAGGTGAAGTCAGTGAATGTACAGCGAGGTTGCATGGTGAGGAATTGGAAAATGTGAGTACGTTTAAGTACTTGGGTAGTGTGATGAGTAAGGATAGAGGTTTGGAGGGTGAAGTGCGTGAAAGGGTACAGCGGGGAAGAAAGGTTGCTGGTTCCTTGAAAGCAGTGATAAGAAACAGGGAAGTGAGCATGGAAGTGAAAAAGTTACTGCATGACAGTATTGTGATACCAACTCTAACGTACGGAAGTGATGCTTCGACGTTGTTGGAAGGACACAAATCAAGAGTGAGAGCAGTGGAAATGAGTTATTTAAGAGGAGCCTGTGGAGTCACATGGAGAGACAGGCTGACGAATGAGGATATAAAGGAGCGTTGTGGTGTGGATGTGGATGTGATAGGAAGCCTTATGAGGAACACACTGAAGTGGTATGGCCATGTGGAGAGGATGGAGGGTGAAAGACTGACGAAGAGAGTGTATGTGAGTGAGGCGGAGTGGGGAAGAGGGAGGGGGAGGCCGAGGATGAGATGGAGGGATGGGGTGGAGAGGTATATGAGAGAGGGGGTGTGAGATGGGAGCAGGGCGAGTGAGATTACGGGGGGACTGGGCGACTTGGAGGCGATTTGTTTGTGGCCACCCCAAACGGGATTGAGGGGCGTCTGGCAATAGATAGATAATAGATATATATATATTGTATATATAATTTATATATATATATATATATATATATATATATATATTATATATATATATATATATATATATATATATATATATATATATATATATATATATTTATATATTTATATATATATACAGTATATATATATATATATATATATATATATATATATATATATATATATATATATATATATATATATAATATATATATATATATATATATATATATATATATATATATATATATATATATATATATATATATATATATATATATATATATATATATATATGTGATTGACTCTGGATAAAGGCTTCACAGCCTGCTTTCCAAGGCCCAGTAGTCCTCCTACATACCATTCACCCTCGACATATATATATATATATATATATATATATATATATATATATATATATATATATATATATATATATATATATATATATATATATATATATATTTATTTGTGGTAGGTAGTGGCGCTCACCATCCACTCACTCGATATAGTGCTGCTCTCAGGTGTCTGCCCTTTCCTCTCCATCCTTCTTTCCTTTCATTCTCTTCTGTCTCCTGGCACTGCATTCCTTCTCTGCACATCCCCCAAACCTATCATATTTACAGCCGCTCTGCGCTCTCTATTTCCATTCATTAAGGTTTCAAAATATTCTTTCCATCTGGTCCTTACTTCATCCCGAAAGGTTAAGAATCTACCACCTACACCCTTCACACCATCAAAAATCTTTCCACTTTCACTTCTGCATTTCCACACACACACACACACACACACACACTATATATATATATATTTATATATATATATATATATATATATATATATATATATATATATATATATATATATATATATATATATATATATATATATATATTTGTGGTAGGTGGGGGCGCTCACCATCCACTCACTCGATGTAGTGCTGCTCTCGGATGTCTGCCCTTTCCTCTCCTTCCTTCTTTCCTTCCATTCTCTTCTGTCTTTGTTTCCCTCATTCTTTCCTTGTCCTTCTGCCTACGGGTGACTTTACACTCCCTCTTCTGTCTTTCTTTCCTTCATTGTTTCCACTTCCTTCTGCCTGTGGGTGACTCAACACTGAGTGACAAGCAAAATGGTTTCCTGTGCACCAGGAAACTATTTACTACGCTGGGTGGTAACCATATAACCAAATTTTAGCGCCTCGTGGTTTAGTGGGTAATTATTCCACTTCAATCGGGTTGAGCTGGTGAAGGTTTATATCCAAGGGGTAGTTGGAATTGATTGCTTATTTAATGCCACTCAGGGATGAGTGAGGCTGTTCACTCTCATCTTAAATGTCGAGACCATCTGCCTGGCCCCGGGATCCTGCACTCCTCGTGGGGCGATGTAGGATTGGATGATGAAGATATATATATATATATATATATATATATATATATATATATATATATATATATATATATATATATATATATATATATATTATATATATATATATATATATATATATATATATATATATATATATATATATATATATATATATATATACAGTATATATGGAGCCATTTTGGTACAGTGGTAAAGTATGCGTTTCGTACAGTGAAGAACGAGGGTTCGAACCCCGCCAGCGTAACTTTGATAGCATTCTTCAGGCCACATACTGCATTGGCAGACACAGGGGGTGCTGTGGTTTACAGTGTCCCATACTATAAAGTATGCTTGCACCCAGTCGGCTTGCGAGGGCCGGTTACACTTGGTTCACAGACTACACACACATCCAAAGCCATTCCAACACTACAATTACACTTGCAACCACTTCTCACCCTATATACTGTACAGTCTCTACTAGACAGCCTAAACGACTTGGTAGAGATACATTGGCTGTATCGTCCCCATTTCGGTCGGGATTGGCCGGTCCTGCAGTGGACACTCAAAACGGCTGATAAGATGATATATATATATATATATATATATATATATATATATATATATATATATATATATATAGATAGATATATATAGATATAGATATAGATATATATATAGATAGATAGATAGATATGCAAGGAAGAAGGAACCAAAGGCCGCGAGCCCACAATAATTGTTCCTTCTAAGAGAAAAACAAAATACAAGAGAGAACCAAATTCAAGATCCGATTATTTCGAGATGCCTGGACACACTGCGTTTGAAAGGCTGGAGATCATAGGAAGCAGGAAATACAGACAGAGGGAGACAGTTCCAGAGTTGACCTGTTGCATAAATGAAGGACTGGGAGTAACAGTTAACTCTTGCATTAGAGAGTTGGATAAAAAAGGGATGAGAGTTTGCTGCTGGACGGGTGCTACGCGCCCATCATAGAGGTGGAGGAATGCATGCAGACAGTTCAGAGGAGCAGTGACCATTGAGGTAGCGATAGAATAGAGGTAAAGATGCAACAGTGCGACGAAGAGACAGAGGTTGAAGGGAGTCAGTAAGAGGAGAAGAGTTAATGAGACGAAAAGCCTTTGACTCCACGCTATTGCGAAGAGCTGTATGTGGGGAGCTTCCCCACACGTGAGAGTTGTACTCCACACAGGGGTGGATAAAACCACTGTATAGTCAACAATTGTGCAGGGGTAAAGAAGGAACGGAGTCGGCTTAGCACACCTTTTCTCTTGGAAGCAGAATTTACAAGAGATGTAATATGATCTTTCCAAGATAAGTCCCGAATAGGTGAAACCCCAAGCATATTCAAGGATGATGCAGGATTAAGCTGAATATTATTAAGCATTAGTGGGTATACCTGTGGAAGATTTTTTCGGGTTGATGTGTAAAAACTGAGTCTTTGATGCATTAAAAACAACCATATTATTTTTACCCCAGTCAGAGATACGAGCCAAGTCAGAGATGAGGTGTGCCATAGCCTCATCCCTTGTTTGTTGAAGTAACTGCTGAGATGGACGTTGCAGGAACCAAATGGAAAGGTGAAGGGTGGAGTCATCAGCATAAGAGTGGATAGGGTTAGATGGCTATAGAATGCCCAGAAAGGAAGCTAGAGATGAAGGCACAGATAGAAGGATAGAAACCGTTAGAGGGCAGATTGAAAATTAAAAATTTATACCAAACTCGATCGAAGGCCTTAGAGATGTCAAGTGCAATGCCAAAGCTGTCGCCAAAGTCCCGAAAGGAGGATGACCAGGAGTCTGAAAGATAGGTGAGAAGATCGGCAGCGGAGCGTCCCTGACAGAACCCATACTGACGATCAGAAAGAAGGTTGTGACAGGAAAGATGCTTTAAAATTTTTCTATTAAGAATTGACCCGATATCTTTTGAGATACAGGATGTTAAAGCAATTGGTCTATGGTTAGAGGGGTGGGAATGGTCACCCTTCTTTGGGACTGGCTGAATGAGAGCAAACTTCCAGAAGGAAGGAAAGATACAAGTTGATAGACAAAGGTGAAAGAGCTTGCCTAGCCAGGATGTAAGCACAGAAGCACAGTTCTTGAGAACAACAGGAGGGACTCCATCAGGCTCATATGCCTTATTAGTATTGAGGCCAGCATTGGCAGAAAATACATCAACTGAAGAAATTTTAATGTCAGCCATGAGGAAGTCAGAGGGGGGAAGTGATGGAGGAACAGCACCAGAATCGTCTAAGGTGGAATTGGAGGAGAAAATGTGAGCGAAGAGATCTGCTTTATCAGTGGAAGATATAGCTACAGAGCCATCGGAGTAGAAATGAGGAGGGAAGGATGATGAGGTAAAGTTGTTAGAAAGGCTTTGGCAAGGTACCAGAAGGAGCAGGAAGAATTCAAGTTGGAGACTTGAGAGCATTTAGTATGGATGAAATTCTTTTTAGCAGAGCGAAGAACAGACTTAGCACGATTCCGGGCAGAAACATACAAAAGATGTGATTTAGGGGTGGGTTGGTTCCGGTACCTTTTATAGGCCCTCTCCTTGTTGCGGACAGCATTAGAACAAGCGTGATTAAACCAAGGCTTTCTTGCATTATTCAGAGGATATGAGAAAGGAATCTGTGCTTCAATGCCCGAGAGAATAACCTCCGAAATGCGCAAGACACACTCAGGTGGCTCCAGGCCATGGAAGCAATAATCATTCCAGGGAAAATCAAAGAAGTACTGCCTGTGAGCCTCCCAATCCGCAGCTCAAAAGTGCCACAGTCGACGTTTCTTTTGAGGGTCCACAGGCCGTACTGGAGCGATAGGACAGGTTAAGGTGCCTTATCCCGTCTTCTCTTTCCCTCGCCACGTTCTTTGCATCAATTGTGTTAACATATCATTCCCCATCCTCTCCACATGGCCAAACCATCTCAGACGATGCATATTTCATGTAGGTAAATGGCACATTAAGGCAACACTTTGGCTCTGCATTATCCGTATATCCATATTTGGTTTAACATTTTCTACTGACTACGTCATGTTATACACTCCTTAAGAAACCTCACTCTGAGAATAAAGCATGCAAATGTGTCTCTGTGTTTTTTTTTTATTCTGTTTAAGGTTTGGAAAGGTCAGATTGTTTATTTGTAGTTTTTCTGAAAAGTTTCTCGTCGACTTACTTAAATATTTTTCTCCATTTTTGTCCTGACAAACTTTCGATTGGTAACCATACATCTAAGCTTGTTTGCTAGCAACTCAAGGTACAGTGGGTCACGTGGCGTCCCACAATTTCCAGCCATTCTGCAGGCTCCGGTCAGTGAATGTGTCGGTTTTATAAAATAAGTATGGGGTGATGCCAAGTCTTAATGACGATTGTATTTTGTCTTCATCTAAACCCTAACCTCGGCTTGGCAGACTAATGTGAATAACGAATTATTCAGGAAACTATTAACAATGGACTATACCTGATACCATTCCTCTTTTCCCACACAGATGGTCACAGTACGATTACCCAGACACTGTCGTCACTGGTTAGTGGTCCACTGAGAGGGCATGACCTCCTGATGGTAAGTGACAAACACAGCCAGCATTTCCTTGACATGAGTCAGGTGGGGGCAGCGGCAGCTGGAGCCTTACCCACGCCCGTCTTCCTCGCCACCCAGCACTCACTCCTCCACACCTCCACTCCCTCACACAACACCAAAGGGTCCCAACTCACCGCCATAATCGTCTTCCACCGTGATCCCACCGCCTTCCTCCTCCTCCTGGCAGACAATAAAGACTGGAACCCTGGTTATCTCGTCCTTTGTTGCCTCAACCCACACCTAAACACCACATCACTAATTGTTCAGCCTGTCGTCCAGCGCTCGGAGTTCATCTTGTTGCTGCAGCCGCAAGAACAAGCAGGACGTCAAAGCTTCATCGCCTACACCAGTTTACCCACATGCACTAGGGCACCTTTGGGAGTGTGGAGCCCCGAGAAATTCGACACCAGACACGCACTCTTCCCTGATCGTTTCAGGAACTTTGGTGGGAGGGTTTTAAAGGTACCAGTCTCCTGCTATGATGAACCATACTTATACTTTGGAGAGGACGGTAAATGCAGTGGCGGAAACTCAGACGCGCTTCAGGTCATTGGCAATAAATACAACTTCACTCATAAAATCACCCTCTTCGACACAATTGACTGGGGAATGAAGGAGAATGGAACCTGGAATGGGATGCTGGGTGATATGATGTATAATAATAAGGACATTGTGGTCAGTACATTCAAGCTTACCATGGACAGTTTCAGTGACTTCGACTTCGTTTATCCCTACTGGCGATACAGCATTGCAATTCTCCTTCACATACCGTCGCCCATACCCCACTGGAGGAGTGTCTTGTACCCCTTCTCCGCTATGTTATGGTGCCTCACCTTGGCTTCCACCGTCGCTGCTGCCTCTCTGCTCTCCTGCTTACTCCACTACCTCCACCACCTCAGTGACCCCACTGACATCGTTCTCAAGGTGATTAACATCTTCAATCTGCTACCACTATTCGTGCAGCTGATAATGTTAGCATTTTATTTATATTATCTTTGGCATACTGGCTGCTAAAATTTTGCTTTCACTGTTGTAGAGGTTCCACTGGACTGGAAAGGACGCTCACTGAAATGTGACAGTGTGATGACTGAAAGTACTGTCATTTTGAAACACGAGTTACTGAGCAAGATGTCGACTCTATGGAATAAATTTTAAACTGAAACATAATGTAGGCTTTTAAATTATTTTGTAATTCTTGAGCATAACTCTGTGGAATTATTTTCTCATGCCATCGTAAGAATTTATATATGAAGTTAAGAATGGCCTTCAAGTTATTTGTTTGACAGTCTAATATACTAAATATGTTTGCCCAGTTCTGCTTTTGTTTTCATGACGCATATTATAACAGACTTTATTACACACAACAGTTTCATAAAATTGGTATTAAGTATAACTGGAAAATTAAAATGTATTTATATTATAGTCAATTAGACTTGAAGACCCAGGTGTTTTGTGAAATTATATTAAATGTTATATTATATTATATTATATTAAATAAAGTTCATGAATTAGTTTTAGCTTAGAGGAGCATAAATGTATAACTTGCAGAAATGAAAGAAAATGTACTCTTTGTACAATTTGTTTTTTAATTGTCAGTATAGTTGTAGTTATTAAATCATTTATAATGAAGAATCAACCAAGTTATTGTAAATATTCACAGCACTTGAATTATTCCTCCATGCCAGGTCCCTGCTAACCACACTGAATAAACACCTTCAGCCGAATGGATCTTTCCTGAAATTAATAAAATCTTTTAACTGAACACAAAAAATCAAAGGAAATTTTCTCCGGACAAAGGCGTGAATTCTTACGAGACATAATTATAGTCGAAAACGGCAGAGGTTAACTCTCATTAGTCTCAAAACAAACAGGTGAATGAACAGTTATGTTCATCACTCTGCATCGGTCAAGTGTAGAACAAAGAAGAGGCCTAACTTCAACCACTGCAGCCTGGTGATAGTAAACTCGTTCCATCACAACAGTCTGGATTCACACTCATACTGTCAACTGACAGACGACCTGAAGCGGTGGAGTCTACTCCTTGGGTCCACCCCCCCAGAGGGAGGCTGTCAAAGTGGAGGACGAGGACAGCATGGGGGCCAAACCACCGCAACCCCCTCCCAGCCCCTCACAGGGTCCGAGAAACTGGGAGTGGCTTTGGATGCCCTGTCAAGTACTACATCTCTCAGCACAACATATAAAACAAAACTGTTTTTTCTACACCAAGCAATGACTCCCCAGCGGTAATTTCTCGAAGACTTCTAACCGGTGACACTGGAATCAATCCAGGACACACCAACAACTACACATCTGCAGCATGTTGAAAATCTATCACTTCCAGCCGACAGGCAAAGGGTTCAGTTCAGCGCAATTCCTGCAAGATTGGGATTCATTGCAACTGCACAACGCTTGCATCTGGAGCATATTACACAAACACCTGGACCTGTTCCATTATGCTCCTTACCCCCATTCACTAACCCCCCCACCAACCCCTCTCCTACTTCCTCCACACCTCAGCCTGACCCACCGATCCATCCCATGCCGTCCAGTCCCCCAACCTCTCCCATTCCACCCCAATCTAATGCACCCCAACCTTTATCTCCATCACAGCCTTCTCCTACCCCTTCCTCTCCACCCACACCCCCACTATCCCACCGTGCTGCAGCACCGAACACGCATCGTACACATAACATTAACATTCTTCAAAAAACATAGATGGCATAAACACCAAAAAACAAGAACTCACACAACTCATCAAACAACAAAACATATACATTGCCATCTTCCAAGAAAAAAACCCACTGCAGAACACAAAAAAACACATACATTTCATAATTTTTCCACCATTAGACAAGACCAGGCCGACGGCAGTGTCGGTGGACTAATCACCCTGTTACACCAATCCATCAACTTTTCAGATACTAGTGCACACAAAATCACTTCTCCCCACACATGACACCACAACAGAAATAGTCACTTATAATACGCACTGGTAACAAAGCACACATAACAATCGCCAGTACATACATTCCTCCCCAATCGTCCCCCTTAGTACCACACAATTACTCTCCTCAAATACACCACATCACTAACATACCCAACATCATGCTGGGTGATGATTTCAATGCCAAGGCGTCGGGCTGGCATGTCAACGACCCTGACACAGACAGAGGGCTGGTACTACAATCCCAAACAGATAATCTTTTCATCCTCAGCAATCTCCATGAACAAACCCATATGCCATACTAAGCCCTCTTCTTCCCATCATCCCCAGACATCACCTTTTGCTCGCAAAATCTTGCCCCATCAACATCCTGGAGAGTGGTCAGAACCCTTGGATCTGACCACCTCTCAATCATCATCACTACCAAAACCAGAATTACCCCAGATGGCCACAGACACACATACACAAATTACAAGAGGGCCAACTGGGAGGCCTTCACAACTGAAACAGAACATCAGTTTGAAACATTAAGCAGTACACCCATCACAGACACCAACGCCGTTGTGCACACTTTCAACACAATTAATGAAAATGCAGACAAAAGACACATCCATTGAGGCAACAGAAAGTAACACAAGCCCAACTTCACACCAGAAATTCAAGGCCTCATCAGTCAATGCGACATACTGCAACACTCCCCAAAACCACATACACAAGACACCGTACAATGAACACAAGAAGTCAACACTCAAATAAACAATAAAATATCAGAATAGCACACACTAAATAGAAATAATTATCTCCAACACTTAATCACAAAACAAACACCAGCAGACTCTACAAAACACTAAACAGCATCACACTCTCCAACAGTAACACTACACAATCATCCGCTAGCATCACAACAACAGACGCCATACCTTCAAACTTACAACAACCAAACACTCTTATCAATCACTTTTCACATGTCAGCCATCTAAACCCCCATCGGGACGATCAACGAGTCATCCAACTCAAGAGATAGTTCCTCACAGACCCAGACTTCGCACCTTTCATTCACAACCAGACGAAGCACATCATGAGGCACTCATCTGCCTATGAACCAGACAACATAAGCAACAT
The DNA here is from genome assembly GCF_032717465.1 of Coenobita brevimanus. Classification (NCBI taxonomy): domain Eukaryota; kingdom Metazoa; phylum Arthropoda; class Malacostraca; order Decapoda; family Coenobitidae; genus Coenobita; species Coenobita brevimanus. The sequence continues at coordinate 17,522,495 of NC_136997.1, read as the reverse complement.
ACACCTTTAACACTTTGGACCACAAAGCATACAAGCACTCACCAACATATCAAACTATAGCTACTCACACAATGTAAAACCCAACATCTGGAAGCATGGGACTATCCCCAAACCCAACAATGACCCCACGTTACCTTCTTCACACTGCCCCATCACACTCCTCTGCACCCCCTCCAAAGTCATTGAATGACTGGTATTACAACTAGTTACACCTCACATCTCTCTAGCCCCTTCACAACATGGTTTTAGGCCGTTATAATCCATAAACACTCTTCTTACAGACCTTACACAGAAAGTTCTTGGTGGCATCAATTTAGCTAGGCCACCACAGAGAACACTCTTAGCTACAATATACATTAGCAAAGCTTTTGATGCCATCCCCCGCCACAACCTCACAAACAATATATTCAACACAAACATGCACAAAAACACTAACAGATGCCTGAGAAACTATATAACAGGCAGATGTTCAAATGTAGCTACTCTCTTTAACCTATACATGCACGACATACCCACACTAACACACCATCAATACAAATAACTTCCTATGCAGACGACATAACCCTTACATGTATACACCAAAACACAAAAACAGCCGCACACATCCTCCAACCTTACCTCAACACACTACACGAATGGTTCACCACAGACTCAAAATAGCCCCAGCCAAATCTACAGTGACCCTTCACTCAAACTGGACAACAGAGCACAGTCACATTCCACACCTCACCATAAACAATACTCCCCTAACACACACACACACACACACACACACACACACACACACACACACACACACAATCCTTGGTGTAACGTACATCAGTGTCATTTAAACAACACATCACAAATATTAAAGATAAATTAACATCAAGACTCAATGCCTTAAAGTCACTTGACCAGACAACATTTGGACACAACAAAGAAACCACCATCACAGTATATAAACAGTATATACATTCAGTGATGAATTATGGATGCCCTGCTTGGGCTTCTAACCTGACTAAAATCCACTATAACACTCTACAGACCATACAGGACAAGGCCCTAATAATAAACACAGGCTGCTACCATCAGTTTGGAAGAATGGTGTAATTGTTAAAGTTCCGAAGAAAGGAGACCTGAGTGAATGTGGTAATTGGAGGGGAATCTCTTTGTCACCGATAGCTTTGAAAGTTTTCAGTAGAGTGTTGTTAAATAGGTTGGAGCCGGTGGTTGAGGGTATTCTGAGGGATGAACAGGCTGGTTTTAGAAAGGGACGTGGTTGCAATGATCAGATCTTTATAGTTAGGCATTTGATGCAGCAAGTTAATGAAATGAGAGTACCGTTAAGTCTTTGTTTTGTTGATTTTGAAAAGGCTTTTGATAGTGTTTCGAGAGAGTCTATGGGGAAGATCATGAGACATTATGGAATACCAGAGGAGTTTGTGAGGGTCATTATGAACATGCATGAGGACACATTTTGTAAAGTGATAGTTGATGGTTGTCTGAGTGATTCGTTTGAAGTCAAGTCCGGAGTAATTCAAGGTGGTGTTCTATCGCCTTTACTATTTATATTGGTCATTGATTACATTATGAAACGTGTTGGAACAGAAACCGGTGCAGGTATACTTTGGGGAGAGAACAGGAAACTTTTGGATTTAGATTATGCAGATGATATAGTTTTGATTTGTGATGGGCCAGAAGAGATGCAGAGAGTGTTGGACTGTTTGGTGAGTGAAGGTCGCAAGGTGGGTTTGGTTATTAATTGTGGAAAAACTGAAATAATCAATATGAATATGGAAAATGCGCAGGAATGTGTAATTGGAGGTATGGTTGTAAAGCAAGTTGATAGGTTTAAATATTTAGGTACTTATTTAGCCAAGGATGGTTCTTTGAACTTTGAATTCGAGGAAAGGTTAAAGAAGGCTAATCAGGCAATGGGAATCTTAAAAATATTTGGAATAATAACAATTTCTCTGTGCATACAAAAATCAAACTTTATAAGGTAATGGTTAGGAGTATCTTAATTTATGGACACGAGTCTTGGTACAACACAGTGACTATGGAAAATAAATTCTTGGTGTTTGAAAATAAAGCACTTAGAAGAATATTAGGAGTTAAGTGGTGGGAAAGGATACCAAATAGTAGAATTAAAGAAATAACGGGAGTGCAGCCGATCGATGAATATGTTAGATTCTCACGATGGAAGTGGCTAGGACATGTGTATAGGAGACAGGGAATAGTACGAGGTACACCAGGGTGGGTGGCACCTGGTAGGAGAGGTAGAGGAAGGCCAAAAGAGACGTGGGTGAGGACAATGAGACGGGAAGCTGGAGATGAGTGTTGGGGAGATCTTGAGGAGTTAGCACAAGATAGGATGTGGTGGTGTGAGTTCATCGAGGCCCTATGCATCCCCGAGGGTGCCACAGGAAATGATTGATTGATTGATTGCAAAGCTACTACACCAACAGACCACCTACATCAAGAAACCAAAATCCTCAAAGTCAAGGATCATCTAGACATGCAAGGAACACAAATTCTTGCCACAACCTCCACAACTCACACCATCCACTACACTACATGGCAGCACATCCACACACACCAAGGAACATCAAAACAACGCCCAGCCCACGATATCATACACAAGTACTGTCATCTCTTCCCCCTCGTCTGCCTCAAACCAGCTTCCAGAAGCCTATCCATACTCAAATCACTCACCGCTCCATTCAGTCACTTAAGGACAACGCACAGCTGCATGCACCGTCTCCTAATATCCACCCTCCTGAATCCTACCCCCCTCGTGAGGACAGGGTCCACCTAGTCACGCTGAGATGTGAGCATCATCCAACCCTCTTGAGTATCGGAAGAGGCTGCATTACTCCTTCGCTGACGCCTGTCCAGGATGCAACACAGCACCCCATGCTATTAAGCACATTATGAAAAACTGCATTGCACACAAGCGCCTACGCCAACAACACAACATACACTCCTTGAGAGCTCTGTGGAAAAGCCTGGTCTCGGCCATGGACTTACTTAGGGACTCCGGGCTGTTCTGACAGACTGCCTAGGGAACAACAACTACTACTACTGTCTCACAGAACAAAAGTTTGTTTTTGCAGGAAGAAGCAGAAACAAAAACATTCTGCACTTTCCTTTCCCTTTTCCTTCCTGTAAAAACAAATCCTAGTTACGAGAAGGTTTTGACTGGAGAAGGTATTTGGTTGCAGGAAAATCAAAAGACGTGTGAAGATTTTGAACTCTCGTTTCCTTGTATTTCCTGCGTGAACGAATCCATTTTACAAAAAAAAAAAAAAAAAAAAAAAAAAAAAAAAAATTGCTGATAACTTTATTGGTAAATCTGGTCCCAGGCAGACAAATTCAAGGATGTTATACATTAATCTAATTTCAGTGTGGTTGCCACTCTGATGTATTAGCTATCTAACTCCTATCTGTAATAAGAAATATTTCGTCTGTCTATGTTACACTTGTGAGAGGGGAAAAAAGCTGTAAGCCTTAATGATCTTCTTGCATTTGAGAACTATAATTCTACGTCTTCTAACCAGAATTACTATTTTAGTGTGTTTCAGTTTACTTTCTAGAACTGTGTCAGGATCAGGTAATATATTGTAGTCTAAAATCCTGCAGAACTCCATATTTCTGATCCAAAAGTTACGGCAGAATAGAAATGGCACAATTACTCTATAAATCTTTAAAAAGATAATTATATATATATATATATATATATATATATATATATATATATATATATATATATATATATATATATATATATATATATATATATATTATAGTTCTGTTCAGAAAATTCCATCAGTCTATCTACATAATTCCTTTGCACTCTTCTTCTGCCGTGAGTTCAGATTATATCAGATGGCTGACATATTCGTATGTGACACAATGTGCAACTCTCAATGAAATCCACCCGGACGCCTATGGTACACAAGCAGTGGTAAGGAGCACTGTTTGATGCAACTACCCTTTGACAAATATGAACAGACAATGACGCTAAAGAAAGAACCAAGGGTCTGCCATCGTGGGACTCTAATGAACTGCACAACACTGCCAAACTGCTGAGCCAATTTACTCGGAATTATCACACCATAATTATTAAACTATTATATGATACAGATTCTTCAATATTAGTGAACCTGGACATTTGGTATTCTGGCAACAGCTTCCATTTATCAATTCAAAATGATGTCACGTAAGCATTAACTCTTTAACTTAAGGGAGACTTCTTCTAGTGCAGCGTTTCTTAACCTGGGGTGCTAGTACCCCCAGGGGATGCTGAAACCAATTTTAGGGGGTGCTGGAAAATGCTGCATTATATTTTTTCTTACTGGATTTGCTTAGTATTGGCATCCTTGATTGTTTTTTTTGTTTTTGTTTTTTTGAGACAGTATAAAATAAACTGTCAGGCATTACTTCACTTTACTTTAACCCTGCAGTAGTGTAGCAACTGCAGTCCCAGTAACCAGATGTAGAGGGGTGCTGGACTGAGACCTTATTACAAGGGGGGTGCTGAGGTCGGAAAAGGTTAAGAAACGCTGCTCTAGTGCAATGTTTATAGGATTTTGTTTCAATCATTGTATGGTACAGACGGTGTTCAGGGTGCTGGATCAGGCAATGGATGTCAAGAGGGTTACAATTCCCATGTTGTAAATTCCATCCTAAGTTCACTAGATATAAATTTCACCAAAAATTCCCGGCCTTAACTTTCTCTATTCCCTGCTTTAAATTCGCAGGTTACTAATTCCCATATAAATTCTCAGGTGGTGTCGAGTCTGCTGGGTCAGTCCATGAATGACAGTAGGGTGCGGGTGTTTTCGTGGGCGCGTGTGTGGCTAATTTTCTGGTGGGTGGCTGTGGACATCTTAGCAGCGGCCTACATGAGCAACCTTGTGTCAGTGCTTACCGTGCCCGTCTACCCACACCGTATACAGACACTGCAGGAACTGGCTGAATCTGATATCATGTAAGAGTAGCATAATTTGTAGTTTTAGCACTTTACTTTTTATTATGTCTTATTATATCAATGTTCTTCACAGTACTCTATGTCAGCGCTGCATACAGACGCTGGAGGAACTGATTTAATCGGACATGATCTAAAGATTCATGATTTAATTCCATTTTCATTATCCCTCTTTTGAATTAACTTGGTGCTGAATAGGGACGCCTTCATGTGGTGGCACCGATATAACTGGATGGTTCCACTGTCTGGTTATACAAACGTCCCTCATTTACTTTCCTATTCCCCCAAAGGAGCATGGTGGACTGCAAAAGGCAAATCAAGCCTGCAGTTCACCGGGTTCACATGTCAAGTGAGTGTGGGTTGCAACTACTACTACCCTACTAGCAAACAGACTTTGGAGCAATTACAAGACTCAGATATAGTGCAAGAGTAGAATCATCTCTGCGAATTTACTTTTAATCAAGACTTATGTGAGTCAGTTTTGTTTCAAATCTTATGTCTCTGTTCACTACCCGCACTGTATACACAATTTGGATGAATTTGTTGAATCTCGGATACTGTGTGGGTTTAAGAAAATTGTGTCGTCATCACCCTACTTCAAAGGCTTACATACATATTAAACCTGATATAATGAACGGGAAGACAAACACCAAATGAATGATTTCCCTAATAACCCCTGTGCTTTAACTGTTGACAGATCTAACCAGTTTTCTTCTCTTTGGTCCTCTGCCACCCAGACCCAGTGTGCTACGTGTGTTACACTATGGTGGTTTTGTTTCCAGTCTCGTCTCATTACCCTGAGGAGAAAAATGGAGTTTAATATTGTATAATACTAACCTTCTTCCTCTTCCCTCTGGTCTTTCCACTTGCAGGCGTTGTATGCTGGAGTAAGGAGATTTTTTGCCAAATATCTTTTCTCCATGCTCCATGCTTCCAAATCCGCATTGGCGACTAAGGACCTGTTCACACTGGCCAAATTTTTATATATTCTGGTGTAAACTCCCTGATCGTCTAGGTTCGAATAGAAAGCTGGAAGAATACCATGTTCCGCTGAACCAGATTCTGGGCACTTTCTCTCTCACTACCGCGTGTTAATATAAGTGACAGTGACGGAATGTCCTGAATGTAAACTCAATGAATCTGTGTTATGTTCAGTTTTCACCCTGACTTACACGATTGAACTATATGCCCAGAACATGTCCGATTCCGGCATCGTTGAGGATATATCCTAACATATAACTCAGGATCTTATACCTCTGTCTCCCCTCACCCAGACCCTGTAAGGCAGAAAACAGAGACTTTGTTGTCCGGGCCGCGTTTCTTTCTTTCGTTACACTTAGTCATACAAAAAAAATTATCAGATAAGCCGTGTTTTGATTCTAAACCAATCTATACCCAAATAAGTTAAACTGAACCTAACGTTAACCTACCACAATACCTAAGGGTGCGTTCAAAGAGAAAGCGGGTCTACCCGCGCGGGTTACTGGAGCCGACCTGCGCCAAGAATTAAACCATACCAACAGGGAGGCGGTGGCTGAATCGGTAGAGAGGCGGCCTGCAGTCCTGATGGACCCAGGTTCGAATCCCGGCTGGGGCAGGGAACAGTTTAAGGATTTGAATTTCATTAAAAAGCAGACTTTCCTGATCTACCAGATGACCCGCCGACATGTCGTAAAAATACCCCCGCTAATACCAATACACAGTCCTGTATGAGACAGCCCTAGCATGTATTCAATATGGACGGTGGGTGTTAGCGCCGAAGTGGTGACATGTGGAGGTGTAGGAGGGCTACTGGGCCTTGGGATAGGCTACTGCCCCCGAAATATAGGCCCTGAAGCCTTTGGCCAGAGTCGGACACATAAAAAAAAAAAAAAAAAAAAAAAAAGTGAGGGTGTTCATAGAAGAAGTGGGGTCGAGCGTGTCGGAGCAGACAGCCTGCTTCAACCTGCTTTCTGGAATCCTCGGACCATTCTTGCCTGCTCAACCCGTGCGGGTAGAGGTGGGTAGAGGTGTACAGACTGCAGAGCAATATGGACGTTGAGCTCCTAATTGCCAAAGTTTTTGAGCAATCACCATTATGGGATAAAAGAAGTACGCTCCATGCAAGCAAAAATGTAACGGATAAACTGTGGGCTGAAATAAGCAGAGAATTAGATTGCGAAGGTAAGCAAAATAGAATTATATTGTGTGAATCTACATCTGATTATGTAGGCTGATAGTTGAAGTTTTATCAAAAAAATATTTTGTTGACATTAACGTCCCCTTATCCCTTTAATGTCCCTTTAACGTCGCGCGGGTCGGAGCTGGTTACCTGCTTCCTTTGTGAACACCTACCTGCACAGGTAACTAGCGAGGGTCGGCGCCGGAAACCAGCGCGCACGTAACCTGCTTTCTCTGTGTACGCAGCCTTACTTTGTTTGGGGGGGATGACGAAGGTGTGACGTTGCCGAGTTTTTTCTTGGGGCACTCTATCCCACGTTGCCAGTATTTACTATGGCCAATTACACACACACACACACACACACACACACACACACAAAAGACCTCGGACCCCCAAAGAATCCAGCGACTGTCTGTCAATCGCTCCCTGGGGTGTTGGATGTACTGTTGCAGAATTATTATCGATTCACTGCCTTACGATAAACAGCAAGGCAGTGAATGATGACTTTTGAAATCCAGTGATGTTATTTTCGAACCCTAATCAACTTTTGAGGATTTTGTGCAGTTTCATAATTTTTTTACCTAAAACTGGAGCGATATTCCTGACCACAGCTGTAAAAAAAAAAAAAAAAAAAAATCCGTGTACATTTCCTGCGAAATACAGAGGCATTATGGACGATGACAATTAAAACTAACTAACAAACAAACTAATTAATTCATTGTTTGTAAACCTGCTTTGATTAGGACGATGTACAGGGCTTGGGTGTGGCATTACCTAGTATGGAAAGTTTTTATATGCATGTTATGTGATAGATTTTTTTTTTTTTTTTTTTTAAACCTTACGGGCAGTATTAGTCGCATTGGATACCACAGGACCTCTCCTGGGCGATTCTTCTTTTCCTTCTCTTTTACTCGTCTGTACCTGTCAGACGAATTTATTTTCTGCTACCTCCAAATTACTGTGTTCACTTTGAAGGAGGTTTTTCGAACTATCGGAGTTAACATATCTTTGAAAATGTAAGCTCGTCCCCCCTAGAAGTCTTCGGTAAGCTCATGCCATATCTCATTTATAAAATTTATACAGAAGATGTGTTTAATATACCTCGACATGGTCCCAATCGACTCAAATCAAATCGTCTTATACTCCACTAACTGCATACAAAATTTCAGAATGACATCAATTTGAACTACTGTATGTTTCTGGACAAAACTGGTGCTAAATTATTTCTTACCCCAGTGGAAACTTTAATTAAATGAAAGAAAAACATTCGGAAGCCAAATGCTAATCGCCCGCCAGAATATGCTATTAGCCAAGTCCAAGACTTTGGCCATATCTTGACACCTGAAAAGTTTTCATGTTGATAGCTCAAGCCGTTAATGAGATATAATGGTGCTAAAGACAGGCGATAAAAACTAGTTGACCTTTGGCAGCCATTATGGTGACCTTGACCTTGGCCTCTAATGCCCATTTTCGATCTCGGCCAAGATTTTGGCCATATCTTGATACCTTGAAGGTTTCATGTTGATAGCTCAAGCCGTTCATGATTTATAATGCTGTTAATACAGGCGATAAATACTAATTGACTTTTGGCAGCCATTTTGGTGACCTTGACCTTGACTCCGAGTGCCTATTGTTTAACTCGTCCAAGATTTAGGCTATATCTTCATACCCTGAAGGTTTCGCGTTGATAGCTCAAGCCGTTCATGAGATATAATGGAAACACACACACACACACACACACACACACACACACACACACACACACAGAGGCGGGCAAAAACATTATCGCTCCGCCCTGTAAAGGCGGGAGATAATTATGATAGGACTGGGCGCCAAATGTAATTAATTCCTTTTATAAAAAGAGCAATTTCAAAGTTTCGAGAAACTTTAATGGCATAATCTAAACCTCCTTTTTTCAGTTCTTTCACGGCAGACTAAAGACGATTAGTTCCCCAGGCCCTAAAGGATTCAAACAGTCCTTCTACTTCACCCTGAGGCATTGGATGTGCACCCACGTGGAAGTGTTCACTGCCAGTCATCTGCCAGGAATGTGTCCTGACTTCCATAATGCTGATATTTCTTCAGACGACAGAGTATCCTTCCTTCTTATACTCTTCTTTTGTTCGTTTCACATGACACCCGTTAGAGAAGTGTCGTCGATATTTTCCTCTCTCTCTCTGTACCTGAACCCTCAAAAATTTGTAGTCGAATTAGAAATTTCTTATATTCTGAAAAATTTCCTAGACTCCTAAGACGACATCACTGAATTTCAAAAGCCAGTCCATAGTGTTTAGGTAACGTAATGTGGTGGATCACTAATTATGTCCGCAACACTACTCGACACTGAAAAGACATTAATATTTCATCTTCCTTTTCTTCTGCTTTTCCTCCTCCTCCTTCTCCTCCTCCTCCTTCTCCTCCTCTTCCTCCTTCTCCCCTTCATCATCTTCTTCCAGCCCTGGCATTTTGGGTGCTGCAGAGTTCTTGCATCAAGCCCTCCTAGAATCAACCAACCAAGTGTACCAAACCCTAGGGCGTCGGATGTACCTGCACTTCACCAACTCTGACGACCCTGCGGCCTTCCTCCTGTCGCAGGTTCAGAACGGCACACACGGCTACATTGAAGGCATTGACTATGTTATGTACCAACGGATCAAAAGAGACCTTGTTCGTACCACGTATATTATGGATGAGAAGGTAGTTATCTGACCGTGAGTTTATAAGCCTACATAAAAACAACTAACTATAATCCCACTTAGCAGGGCTAGGTTGTTCAATCCAGACATTTAAAACGGGGGCACCAGTCACTCATTCCTGGATGGCATTCAGTCAGCACTGCATCAACTCTAACATACTCTACGGCTTGAACCTTTATGGGCTAAATCGGGTTGAAGCCCCTCAGCCCACTAGTCCAGCAGACGTCCATTTGTTGAGCTTTTGACCTAAGTAAATTATAATTAAAAATCATCACAACAAAATGTAATCATGCTGACGCTAATTCCGACCTAAAGATGGGATGGGATGGTGAAAATAAATCTTATATCAGTATTTTCTACATTTATTTACCATAACAGACCTCTGACTTACATACACACACACACACACACACACACACACACACACATACACACCTTACATTATGTATTTCTAACACCTAATGATTTTTAATCAGATTTGGAGAGACCTCTGGTGGTAAAGAGAGAGAGAGAGAGAGAGAGAGAGAGAACGAAGACGGCGGTGACCATGAGGTGATTATTAATAAAGCAGTACACGTATATGCCTTACCGTTATACCTGTCCTCAGTAGACATTTTCACGGTTCAGTGATCAAGGTTAGTGGATAAAGCGATCGAGTTAGAAGAATGAAGTCAGTTGCTTTTTTTTTTTTTTTTTTCCCTTCAGTTTCTCTCTACACAGTGACCATCCAAGTGATATCCTGTCGGCCAGTAAATCATTCAATACTCTGGGGGGTCACCTAATGACCAACCAGTACGTGTTCCCAACGTGTCAGTTGGCGGAGGATTAGGTGCCCTCCCCGGAAAACAGCTACCTAAAAGGACAAACAAGATGCCTCAGACCAGGACTGACTAACAGACGACGACCAAGAATTGTACAAAGGACATGGTGTGGATTACGACGTGGGATGTGAGGAGCTTGAATGATAAGGTGAAAGAGAGAGACCGTCTTGGTGTTTGAGGATGCAAAAGTGGACACATGTGGATTGACTGAGACTAAATGGCGAGGTGAGAGTGTGAGAGAGTTGGAGTATGGACTGGGTATATGTGCAGGAGTGGGTGAGAATGAGAGGCCAAAGGAGGGTGTATGTGTTGTGTGCAAGAGATGGAAGGAGAATGTAAGGGAGTATGGCTCAGTTCGTTCAAGAAGTGTGTGGGTAAGACTGAAAGTAGGAATACAATCGTGGGCGATTGTGTGTGTATATGAGCCTATGACATAGTGTGAAAAGAGTTCTGGGCTAATTTGGAAGAGTGCATGGAAAAGTTTAAAAGGAGTGACAGAGTGTTTTTGATTGATGATATGACTGGAAGAGTAGGGAATGTGAAAGTAGTTGGTGAATGGGGTGTGCTTGCAGAAGTGAATGAGAATGATAGTGCTCTGGTGGACATCTGTGCGGGTATGAGGTTGGTGATAGCCAAGACCCTCTTCAGGCACAAAATAATCCATAGGTATATGTGGTGAGGGATGAGAGGGTTAGGTGGTGAACTGAATGAATGGAAGACAATGACTGATTATCGGTGAGTGTGGATGAGAATGAGAAGGTCTGTAAGGAAGCAAGAGCGTACAGAGACTGTGGGAGTAGACTTTCTTACCACCACTTGTGGTGCTTAAAGTCACAGTACAAATGCATTGAATGAACAGAAAGAGAGAGCTGCTAGAACTGTCCATTGTTGTCTTGGGTGGTTTACCGCTCTGAGGAACACGGTCTCAGCGGCCTGGTGCTTGCCACCATGCCAGATGGATGGCTAAAGTTATGTATAGCACCAAAGTCTACCTTTTCCATCATCAGACAAGCATCACACTGAAGCAAGGCCGAGGACTGAAGCTGTTTGTTGTGTTCATCGTGTAGCAATACCTGAAATCATGGTTCATGGCAACAAAAGCAGCTCCAGCTCCAGCAAACGATCTGAGGCTTCTCCAGGAATTGTTACTTTATCCTGATAAGGACATCTCACAGTATGCTTGGAAGCCTTTTTTTTAATGCAAGAAAGAAGGAACCAAAGGCCAGGAGCCCACAAACCGTTCTCTCCAAGAAAAAACAAAAACAATACAAATGAGAGCCAAATTCAAGATCCGTTCATTTCGAGATGCCTGGACACACTGCATTTGAAAGACTGGAGATCACAGGAAGTAGTAAATACAGACAGAGGCAGACAGTTCCAGAGTTGACTGGTTGCATAAATGAAAGATTGGGAATAACGGTTAACGCTTGCATTAGAGAGCTGGACAGAAAAGGGATGAGAGTTCATTTCGCACGTCGTAGAGGTGGAGGGATGGAAGCAGACAGTTCAGAGAAGCAGTGACCATTCAAGTAATGATAGAAAAGAGATACAGATGCAACAGTGCAGCGAAGAGACAGAGTTTGAATGGAGTCAGTAAGAGGAGGAAAGTTGATGAGACGAAAAGCCTTTGACTCCACCCTATTGAGAAGAGCTGTATGTGGGGAGCCACCCCATGCATGAGAGATGTACTCTAAACAGGGGAGAATAAAACCCGTGTATAAAGTCTACAACTGTGCAGGGGTAAAGAAGGCACGGAGTCAGCTTAGCACACCTAATCTCTTGGAAGCAGATTTTACAAGACATGCAATGTGATTTTTCCAAGATAAGTCCCGAGTGAATGAAACCCCAAGCATGTTCAGGGATGATGCAAGATTGAGTGGGATATTATTAAACCTTAGAGGGTACTCCTGTGGAAGATTCTGTCTGGTTGACAGGTGTAAAAACTGAGTTTGTGATGCAATAAAAACAACAAGAGTATTTTTACCCCAGTCAGAGATATGAGCCAAGTCAGACATTAGGTGTGCCATAGCCTCATCCTTTGTTTCTTGAAGTAACTGCTGAGAAGGACGTTGCAGGAACCAAATAGAGAGGTGAAGGGTGATGTTATCAGCATACGAGTGGATAGGGTTAGATGTACAGCTTAGAAGGTTATTGATGACAAAAAGAAGAGAGTTGGACAGACCCCCGAGGAACACCACTGTTGATAGATCTAGGAGAACGATGGCCGTCTACAACAGCAGCTATAGAACGACCAGAAAGGAAGCTGTAGATGAAGGCACAGATAGAAGGATAGAAACCATAAGAGGGCAGTTTGGAAATTAAAGATATTTGCCAGACTAGATCGAAACCTTTTGAAATGTCAAGTGCTATGGCAAAGCTTTCGCGAAAGTCCTGAAAGCAGGATGACCAGGAGTCTGAGAGGTAGGTGAGGAGACTGCCAATGGACAATCCCTGATGGAACCCGTACTGACGATCAGAAAGAAGATTTTTTTTTATTTTTTATTGTGGCCGACTCTGGGCATAGGCTTCACAGCCTGCTTTCAAGGCCCTGTAGTCCTCCTACGTACCGCACACCTCTACATGTCACCACTTCGTTGCTAACACCCACCGTCCATACTGAATACATGCTAGGGCTGTCTCATACAGGACTGGTGTATTGGTATTAGCAGGGGTATTTTTACGACATGTCGGCGAGCCTTCTGGTAGATTAGTAAAGTCTGATTTTGTGATAGGAAAGATGTTTTAAAATTTTTCTATTAAGAGTTGACTCGAAAACTTTTGAGACACTGGATGTTAAAACAATTGGACGATAGTTAGAGGGTTGGGAACGGTCACCCTTCTTTGGGACTGGCCGAATGAGAGCAAACTTCCAGCAAGAAGGAAAGGTTCAAGTTGACAGACAAAAGCAAAAGAGTTTACCTAGGCAGGGTATAAGCACTGAAGCATAGTTCTTGATGACAACAGGAGGGACTCAATCAGGCCCATATGCCTTGATAGTATTGAGGCCAGTGATGGCAGAATATACATCAGCTGAAGAAATTTTAATGTCAGCCATGAGGAAGTCTGAGGGGGGAAGTGATGGAGGAAGAGCACCAGAATCATCTAAGATGGAATTGAAGGAGAAAGTCTGAGTGAAGAGATCTGCTTTATCAGTAGAAGAAATAGCTACAGAGCCATCAGAATAGAGAAGAGGAGGGAAGGATGATGAGGTAGAGTTGTTAGAAAGGTTTTTGGCAAGGTGCCAGAAGGAGCGAGAAAAATTCTACTTTGAGAGTTCAGAGCACTTAGTACGGATGAAATTATTTTTAACAGTGCGAAGAACAGACTTAGCACGATTCCGGGCAGAAACATAAACAAGATGTGATTTAGTTGTGGGTTGGCTACAGTACCATTTATAGGCCCTCTTCTTGTTGCGGACAAAATTATAACAAGCGCGATTAAACCAAGGCTCTTGTATTAGTCAAAAGGATATGAGAAAGGAATGTATGCTTCCATGCCCAAGAGAATAACCACTGTAATGCACAAGGCACACTCAGATCGCTCCCGGCCATGGAAGCAATAATCATTCCAGGGAAAATCAAAGAAGTACTGTCTGAGGGCCTCCCAATCTGCAGCTCCAAAGTGCCACAGACGACGTTTCTTTGGAGGGTCCACAGGCCGTACCAGAGCGATAGGACAGGTTAAGGTAATAAGGTTGTGATCAGAGGAGCCCAATGGAGAGGAAAGATTAACGGTGTAAGCAGAAGGATTAGTTGCAAGGAAAAGGTCATGTTTGAGTTCTCTCCAAGGCAGTCAGGGAAATGGGTAGGATGCTGTACAAGCTACTCTAGGTCATTAAGGATAGAAAAGATGTCGGCTTGTTCACCAGGTGGATCAGTGAAAGGAGAGGAGAGCCAAAGGTAGTGGTGAACATTGAAATCTCCTAGAATGGAGATTTCGGAAAAAGGAGAAATGGATAGAATGTTTTCCATTGTTAAAGTAAGAGAGTCAAAGAATTTTTGATAGTCAGTAGAATGAAGGGATAAGTAAACAGCACAGATATATTTAAGGAGAGAATGGCAAGAAAGCCGAAGCCAGAGAGTAGAGCATTCAGAAGAATCAAATTCACAAACAGAAGAGCAAGATAGATCGTTGTGTACATATACACAACATTCACCTTTGGCTTTGAAATATGTATAGAGAAAGTAGGAGGAAACAGAAAAGGGTTTGCTGTCAGTTGCCTCAGACAGCTGAGTCTCTGTCAAAAAGAGAAGGTGAGGTTTAGTGGAAGAGAGGTGGTGTTTGATGGAGAGAAAGTTAGAAGAAAGGCCACGAATGTTGAAGAAATGAAGAAGAATTGAGTCAGGCAGTGACTCCAGGCATCTCTCTCAGTCGTCACCGGGAGAGGGGCGGATGGTGGAGGAATTTATGTTCCCCCCCCCCTTGGGGACTCTGAGGCTTGATTTACAGCAGCCATTTTTCTTTTTGAATTTTGAGAGGGAAGTGTAGTATGTACTGTGCATTAGCCGTCACTTGTGTTATTTATCAGACAAATTAGTTGCACTGACCTTTTTTTTATCCATCTTTTGACTTTAATGACAAGCGAAAAATCGTGATGGCTCATAACGAGGAATAAAGCAAAGATCAACTAAAGAGTGTAACAGTTGAACTCGAGGCGACAGCACTGAGTCAGGCAACAATTTCAAGTTTAGTGACAAGTAACAGCAAGAAGATCTTCACGCTGCTTGGCCTTCCTCATTCATTCCTACACTTCGATCCATCCACTTGGGAAAGTTGTGAGGATTACAAGGAAGAAGAGCGTATTGTCCAGGGGCTACAGATAACAAATGACTTTGCTGAAAGATGGGTAGCACTAATTCAAGAGTTTAATCCAGTGTTGACCAAGAACGAAGATCAACGGCAGTTTCTTCTCCAGGTCGTTGAGCAACACGGGCAAGTGTATCCAGACGCAAAGAAGGCTACAGCTGACAGCAATTACAAACCATAAAATAGGCAACAATAAGTCGAAGTTGGGTTCCCATGATACCCCCCCCCCAGTGAGGGGCTTATACTCTGCAGAGAGAGGGACCTATGTAACCTAATGGCATATTAACATTACGCCATAATAGTATGACTGAACATGATGTGGCACCAGTTTAAATCATCTAAAAGGCATGAAGATTTGCATACACCATTTTTTAACCAATAGGAAGGAAGTCCCGTAGAAGCTGAAGCTAATTTTTAAAGTTAAAAATTAAGGACCACCCTAGTTTTTGTCTTCTTAGTGTGAAAGGACAATATATGATAGGATACGTATTGACAGAGTCAGGGAGATATCAATGGAATTTGTTGGAGAAGAACGGGGAGGTTTTAGGAAAGGAAGAGTTTGTGTTAATCAGATATTCATCATAACGTCTTTAATGGAAGAGTTTCTAGAGAAGAGAAAGAAGTTTTACGGCCTTTGTGGATTTGGAGAAAGCATATGGCAGACAGGATGGACAAGGAATGTGGAAAATATTAAGAATATATGGAGAAAATGTGATGCTGTTGATTGCCGTGAAGAGTATATTTGAAGACGCTAAGGCTGCAGTGGGTGTAGATGGTGCACTGACTGAATTATCCTCTCTGAATATTGGACTGAAACAGGGATGTGTCATGTCTTCATGGTTGTTCTGTCTGCATATGCATGTGGTTATGAGAGAGATACAAGGTAGGGCAGTGGATGTTGGAGCGGCCCTAAAGGAAGAGGACAGTGATTGTAAACTTCCTCTTCTGTTGTTTCCAGATGATACTGTGTTGTTGAGTGAAGATAAAAGGGCACTGCAAGGCATGGCGAATGGGTGAGGATGTGTGTCTATCTATCTATCTCTTGCCAGACGCCCTAATCCCGTAAGGGGTGGCCACAAACAAATCGCCTCCACGTAGCTCTGTCCCCTGCCATTTCACTGTCCTGCTCCCAGCTCACACACCCCTTTCTCATATACCCCTCCATTCCATCCCTCCATCACATTCTTGGTCTCCCACTCCCTCTCCCCTCATCCACCTCACTCACATACACTCTCCTCGTCAGTCTCTCACTCTCCATCCTCTCCACATGGCCAAACCACCTTAATGTGTTTTTCCTAACGCTTCCTATCACATCCACATCCTCATCCACATCACAACATTCCTTCACTTCCTGATTTGTCAGCCTATCTCTCCATGTGACTCCATATGCTCTAAAGTGAATGTAGGGAAGAGCTAATTTGTGGTTATCGATAGAAATGAAGTCACTGAATGCACAGTGAGGTTGGATGACGAGGAAATGGAAAATATGAGTGCACTTAAGTACTTTGGTGTGTGATGAGAAAGGATGGAGGTTTTGCGGATGAAGTGCTTGGAAGGGTAAAAGAGGGAAGAAAGGTTGCTGATGCATTGAAAGCAGTAATAAGAAATAGGGAAGTGAGCCTGGATGTAAAATGGTCGTTGCATGACAGAAGTGTGATACCAACTCTAACGTATGGAAGTGAAGTTTAGACCTTCTTGGAAGGTCACAATCATGATTGAGGGCAGTGGAAATGAATTATTTGAGAGGAGCATGTGAACTTGCATGGAGAGGCAGACTGACAAATGAGGAAGTGAAGAAGTGTTATTGTGCGGATGAAAGTGTGATAGAAAGTGTTGGGAGAAAAACATTGAGGTGATTTGGCCATGTGGAGAGGATGGAGAATGAGAGATTAATGTGGAAAGTGTATGTGAACAAGGTTGAGGAAGGGAGAGGGAGGAGGAGACCGAGGATGAGATGGAGGGATGGAGTGGAGATATAGATGACAGTGGAGGGTGTGAGCTGTTGGGAGGGTAGTGAAGTGGCGGAAGACAGGGTGACACTGGGGCGATTTGTTTCTGGCCACCCCTTACGGGATTAAGGCATTTGACAGTAGAAAGATAATTACAAATACTTCACGGTAAGTTTATATAAATCTTAGAACAATATTAGAGCTGGATAACAAGTTTCAGTCCTACAGTATAAGAATGTTAGCTACATAAATGGAGCTCCCCCAGTGCTGCTTCGGAACCCAGTGTAATTGATTCCATATCCACACAGTTGAGTAACCTTAACCTTGCCCTTAGCACCGAAATTACCATTTTGGGTGATTTTAACATACCTAATGTTGAATGGTTATTGCATTCTACCAGGACTGACGATGCTGGTCAAGAGTGCGAGCTGTTTGCAGAATCGTTTAATCTCACCCAGCTGGTAAAGCAACCAACCAGAATACCTGATAATCCTGACCATAATGCCCATCTCTTGGATTTATTCTTGACAAATAATCCAGATCAATACAAGCTAGAGGTACTGTCACCACTTGGATCCTCTGACCACAATTTCATCAAAGCATTATTAGTTAACCCCCCCCCACACCTCCCTGTTCCAAACCTGTCAGGGTGACCCGATGGCACTTTGATAGGGCAAACTGGGATGGATTTAGAAATTATCTTGTTGACATTCCATGGCAGTCTTTCTTTTCTAGTGATTCCAATTCTACCCAGTCCCACATTTGCGACTTAATATTAGCTGGTATGGATTTATTCAGACCAAGTCAACAGTTCACTAAAAGATCGAACTCTCCTTAACGGATTGATGGCAACTGTGCCACAGCAACAGCCAAAAAGTCATTAGCATATAACTCTTACTTAAAATAAAAAATATCGTGAACGGACATACCACGTTGAGTACACCGCTTCCCGTCCGATCAGCGAAGTTAAGCAACGTTGGGTCTGGTTAGTACTTGCATGGGTGACGGCCTGGGAACACCAGATGCTGTTGGCATCCCTACGTGTCAAGTGGGGTTGGTTCAGGATTAGTGCCCCTCCCTGTAAAACAATTAACTCTAAGCCATTGGCCACCCCGTCTGGGATACATGGCGTCTGGCAATGAATGAATCAATGAATGAATCACGATCTCAATTTAAAATTGCTAGAATTCATGCAAAAGCTGTATTAAATCAAGCAAAATCAAACTTTCTTCAAAAGCAAGCATCAAAACTACTTAATAACCCTAATGACAATAGAATATTCTGGTCAACTCTTAATTCCTTCAATAATAACTTTAATAAGTCATCTTCCATTCCCCCACTATAATCTTCAGATGGCAACATTACAAATGACCCGCATGGGAAAGCGGATACTTTTGCTAGTACATTTCCCAGAAACTCTACCATAGACGATACTAGCCAGAATGTCCCAGTACTAGAACTTGACTCTCCCGAAATTGCCCAACTTAAAATACAGACAAGATATGTAAAATCCATCCTAGTCAATTTACCTACCAACAAATCTCCAGGCCCACATGGAATTCCGTCAATTGTTTTGAAAAAGTGACCCCCTGAATATGCCTCTGTTCTAGCTAAATTATTCATACTATGCATACTTACTTCTTTATTCCCAAATTCATGGAAAGAAGCCAATATCCACCCAATTCCGAAGAAAGGAAGTTCCTCTGACCCCCCTGATTACAGACCAATAGCTGTCACGTTTTCTCTTGGTAACGTATTTGAAACTTTAATTAATAAGCACATTGTTAAACATCTTGAATCCAACAACTCAATTAGTGATAGACAATATAGTTTTCGCCACGAACGATCCATCATTGACATACTCAATCTCCTAACTCATACAATCCATCAATCAATTGATCTACATGGAGAAACTCATGCAGTAGCTCTTGATATTTCTAAAGCTTTCAACAGAGTATGGCACCGTTCCCTGCTGTCCAAACTCCCTTGCTATGCACTAACGTCTTTTGTTCCTTGGATTTCTTCATATCTTAGTGACAGGAAAATAAGAGTAAAAGTAGATGATGTATATTTAAATTTCCACTCAATTAACGCCGGCGTGCCGCAGGGGTCAGTTCTGGCGCCAACCTTATTCCTAGTTCATATTAATGATCTCTTATCTGTCACCCACAATCCCATCCACTCATACGCAGATGACTCAACACTACTTAGTTCATTCACACTCAGACACCCATTTACGAAGTCTAATATCTCTACCTCTCAACTCAGTACAGCCGTCTCCATAAATCAAGACCTATCTACGATCAGTGAATGGGGACAAAACAACCTTGTCTCTTTTAATGCAAGTAAAACTAAATATATACTGTTTACTAATAGACAGATATTGCCAGATTCGTACATGACCTTCAGTGCTACTAATATTCCCATCTCCAAAAGTATTGAAATTCTTGGCGTCTCACTTAGCAATGCCCTCAGCTGGACCTCTCATGTTAGATCACTTGCTAAAACCGCCTCAAAGAAACTTGGATTATTGTACAGAGTCCGTAACTTCTTCACTGATGAGCAGTTAGCTATAATTTATAAGAGTCATGTGCGCTCTCAGCTTGAATATTGCTCACCCTTGAGGAATGGATGTGGAGAGGTTGCATTAAAATAACTAGACAAAATTCAGAACAAAGCTGTTAGAATTATTAACAACCCTGCCATTACAACTAAACTACCCCCACCCCCTCTGCAAGTAAGAAGGAATGTTGCCTCCCTGGCATTATTTTACGGATATTTTTTTTGGCAAATGCTCAGACGAAGTTGCGTCCATGGTGCCACCACTCCATGCCTTCCCTCGTACTACTCGGGCATCTGGTAGCGCTCATAACTGGAATGTCACTCAGCCATATTGCAGAACTTCTGCCTATCAGAATTCTTTCATTCCCCGTACTGCATCTCTCTGGAACTCGCTTCTCCAGAGTTGTTTCACTCCAAACATAAACCCACAGCTGTTCAAGTCTAACTGTTATAGATATTTTATGAACAGAGGACACCAGTAATCTGGTCTCTATCTATCTATTGCCAGACGCCTGAATCCCGTTTGGTGTGGCCACAAACAAATCGCCTCCAAGTCGCCTTGTCCCCCGCCATTTCACTGCCCTGCTCCCAACTCACACACCCCCTTTCTCATATACCTCTCCACCCCATCCCTCCATCTCATCCTCGGCCTCCCCCTCCCTCTTCCCCCTTTCACCTCACTCACATACACTCTCTTCGTCAGTCTTTCACCCTCCATCCTCTCCACATGGCCAAACCACCTCAGTGTGTTCCTCATAACGCTTCCTATCACATCCACACCCACACCACAACGCTCCTTTATATCCTCATTCGTCAGCCTGTCTCTCCACGTGACTCCACAGGCTCCTCTTAAATAACTCATTTCCACTGCTCTCACTCTTGACTTGTGTCCTTCCAACAATGTCCAAGCTTCACTTCCGCACGTTAGAGTTGGTATCACAATACTGTCATGTAGTAACTTTTTCACTTCCATGCTCACTTCCCTGTTTCTTATCACTGCTTTCAAAGAACCAGCAACCTTTCTTCCCTGCTGTACTCTTTCAAGCACTTCACCCTCCAAACCTCCATCCTTACTCATCACACTACCCAAGTACTTAAACGTACTCATATTTTCCAATTCCTCACCATCCAACCTCGCTGTACATTCACTAACTTCACCTCTCTCAAAGACCATCACTTTACTCTTCCCTACATTCACCTTAAGATTCCGTTTCTTACACACTCTCTCAAACTCATCCACCAAGCCCTGCAGCTCCCCTTCGTCTTCACTCAACAACACAGTATCATCTGCAAACAACAGTACAGGGAGTTTCCAAACACTATCCTGTCTCACCAGGGCCACTCCAACATCCACTACCCTACCTTGTACCTCTTTTATTACCCCATCCATGTACAGATTGAACAACCATGGAGACATGACACATCCCTGTTTCAAACCAACTTTCAAAGAGAAAAATTCACTTAGTTCACCATCCACACGCACTGCAGCCTTCGCACCATCGTACATACTCTTCACAACATTCAACAACTTCCCATCTACTCCATATATTCTTAACACTTTCCACAATCTTTGTCTATCCACCCTGTCATATGCTTTCTCCAAATCCATGAAAGCCGCATACAACTTCTTTCCCTTCTCTAGAAACTTTTCCACTAAAGATCTAAGAATGAATATCTGATCTACACAACCTCTTCCCTTCCTAAAGCCTCCCTGTTCTTCTCCAACTAATTTCTCTGTTCTTTCTCTAACTCTGTCTATAAGTATCCTACCATACACTTTTCCTATTATACTAAGAAGACAGATGCCCCTATGATTACCACACACTTCTTTTTCCCCTTTTCCTTTGTACAAGGGAATAATTATACCTGACTGGTGTATGGATGATTTTTTTTTAATCATTTGTTTTTCCTTACTCCGTTCTGTTATTTAAAAAAAAAATTAATGTGTGTGTGTGTGTGTGTGTGTGTGTGTGTGTGTGTGTGTGTGTGTGTGTGTGTGTGTGTGTGTGTGCGTGTGCGCGCGCGCGCGGCGCGAAGCTTCTGTCTGTCCGTCCGTCTGTCTGTCTGTCTGTCTGTCTCTCTCTCTCTCTCTCTCTCTCTCTCTCTCTCTCTCTCTCTCTCTCTCTCTCTCTCTCTCACCAAACCATTATCAACCCTCACAGCTCTACAAGGACCACATGACGTGGTTTCTACCCCGCAACACAGCCTTCACCCCTCTAATATCCCACAGCCTTCAGCGCATCGTGGAAACAGGCATACTGGGAAAAATATATGAGACGCACGTTAGGAATATCAACGTACCCACCACACAAGTAAGTTGGGATGCACGGCTCTGTTTTCACCTTCAACTCTACAGATTGAATGATAATTATCATCACCAGTGCAGCGCAAATCAGACCATTATTATCATTATTATCATCCAAGCAGGGCAGATCAGACCATTATTATTATTATTATCCAAGCAGGCCAGATCAGACCATTATTATTATTATTATTATTATTATCCAAGCAGGGCAGATCAGACCATTATCATCATCATCACCTCAGCAGCACAAATTAGGCAACTATAATCATGATCATCACCGTACCAGTACAGATCAGGATCAT
Organism: Coenobita brevimanus; assembly: GCF_032717465.1. NCBI lineage: Eukaryota > Metazoa > Arthropoda > Malacostraca > Decapoda > Coenobitidae > Coenobita > Coenobita brevimanus. The sequence goes on along the minus strand of NC_136997.1, from coordinate 17,499,921 downwards.
TATCAACATTATCATCACTGCAGCAGTGCAAATCAGACATTATTATCATCATCGCTATCGCAGCAGTACAAATCAACACCATTATTAACATCATCGCCATAACAACACAGATCAGACCATTTTTATCATCACGATCATCACCTTATCAGTATACTGGTAAGTGTCAAGCGTAGTCATCGTTAGCCGTCGCCCAACTAACCGACATCATTACCATCAACATCACTTAAGCATAACCTGACCTGAACATGACATAACAAGGATAACAAAGAAAAAGGTCTAAGGTCTGACAACTAGTACTTCCAGTTTATATCATTAGGACTTGACGAATGCCAACAGGAAAGTGGAGGTTGATCTGAATACAACAGTTGGTCAGTTTTTAAGACATCAACAATACAGTATTAAACTGTCAAGAGGTAATAACATAAAAACGGGTATCCAGACTATCCTTGTTTGTAAGACAATATAAATATTGTTTTAAGTTCTCATGAAGTGACAAACACAAAATTAATACACTGACAAATCTTGTTCTATACAGGTTCGTGGGACGGGTGTGCTGAACTTGGAGCATCTACAGGGAGCCTTCATAGCACTGGGTCTGGGTGTTGGTCTGGCTGTCTTTACCCTACTGTTGGAGTGTGTTGTTAAGAGACAATATGATGCCTACCTTCATCACCACCACCACCAGTAGCACATACAAGGCGCCTTCATAACACTGGGTCTGGGTGTTGTTCTGACTGCTCTTCTCATACAACTAGACTTCATTGTTAAGAACCAACGAAGTTTTCCCAACACCACCATTTAACAACGCTGACGAACATCACCTACATCCTCTCCACCAATACCACTCAGCCAACACTCAGTGCCAACATCTTGCGGTCACAACTACTGTCAGTCAATACCACCAGCATTATATAATTAATATCAGGTGCTGGAGAAGAACGCCTTCACGTGGTGGCATCAATATGGCCGGGTGGCTTAGCTGCCTGATTATACAAAGGTCACTCAAATCCCTTTGTATCCCCCGAAAGAAGTATGGTAGATTGCAAGGTAGGGCAAAATTCAGCCAACACTCCACTGGGTTTACATTCCACATGAACCTGGAACTGCTACTACCACCAGTCCTACTTCTTGACATCATCATTACTCAAGAGCCAACATCACCACTGCTACCAGCACACAGCTTCATTAACATCCAGCCAACACTACTACCACATACCGAACACCACCTTCATAACGCCACCACCGCCATCACCAACACCAGCAACAACAACAACAACAACCTCAACAACACCAAGCAAATAAAATAACCTATAATTAACTCACTTGAGGTAATCTTGAAGAATAACCTTGTACGTTCCACTGTGGGAAAGTTTTGTTATATATGTACTTTGTTTTAGAATAAAGTGTTACATAGATTCCCTGTTATGATCATTTAATAGAGGCCCTGCACCGAAAAAAAAAGAAAGAAAAAAAAAAGTAAGTTTTACGGTAAAAAGACTGTCAGCAAACATGCCAGAGAAATACCGTAAATATGACGGTCAAACAGTAAATCACTTAACGACTATGACTAAATTTCACGGATAAAATAGTAAAACTTACATTTTGACCGTAATTTCATTTGTGCACGAAAGCCGAAAATTTTACACTCCAACCGTAAAATATTGCTGGCTTCTAGAGTAAAACAATGCAGTAAAATTTTAATAGGCCCTATTTACACCATTAGTACCTGTACCCTACATGCATGGTTTTTGCTAAGAAAAATTGTTTTTAATTATCATTTTTAATGTTATACATGTTAATGCCATAATTCGATAGAATTCAACAAATGAATTGCCAGACTTTTAACTTTACTTCTTTTCAACAATGATCATGTTAGAATTCTGATTCAATGAAAAATCAGTGGAAATATTTCTTAAAATTTTTTCTCCATTTTCAAAATTAAACTTTAAACGCTGGCTGATACCACAAGGGAATAATATCCTTTATGCTGATACACATTAAAATATTTTCCAAATTGGAATACTTAGTGTTCATCACTTCATCTTGTTTAACGGAAAAAGAGTGAATTTTGTTGTCAAATGAGTGCTGCAGAGCTGGTTCAAAAGTTTTAAGCCTAACCAGGGAGGACACTTTGATTGCATGAAGTTCAACCCTTTTGATGACTAGGAGGGGGCATTTGTTCTTATGGGGTTGATTTTCTTCAAAGCGTGAAAGTAGCAGACATTCATAAAAAGGGATATACTGGGTTGCTGTGTGCTGTGATCTGATATTTGCAGTTAGCCTACCTACAGTATTCATCCCTATATAAATGCTATCTCAGAAAAACAAATGCCCTGTTGGTCATCAAAAATGTAAAATTTCATTAATGCAATGTGTCATTCTCTTGGCTCACCTTTTTTCTGGTTAGCATGGTAAGGATTAGAACTTTTTAGCCACAACTTGTACCTTACTGTACAGGTTGAAAACAAATGCCAACAATATGTGTGCACCTTGCACTGTAATATCCTTATGTTTTTATACACTGTCGTCGTGATGTTGTGTATTCTCTACATCGATTCAGTATTTATTTATTTTTTTAGTTGAACTATGACACTTTAGGCTAATATAATGCCTATGAGTTCCTATATATTTTGTGATATTTATCCACTTTCGTAAAAGGAAATATCATAGATACCATAATTTATAAGTCTTATCATAAGGATCCCAAAGGGGAGCTGGAGAGGATATTTGGCAGGGTTGCCAACTTGTGAGAAAATCCGCTAAATCTAGCTGATTTGCTATCTCCACAGCGGTGACTTTTTTCTTGTAACTGCTAGCGGATTTTCTAGAGGAACTTTGCTAGGTGTAGCAGAGGCTCTAGCAGATTTGCAACATGAATGATATGATGTTCTAGCAATAAATTAATTAAAAATTTCTTGTTTCCAGTAAAGTGAAATGATCAAATTTAACAGTTTATCAACGTCATTAAAATTTCCCCCCACCCTAATTTCAGACTCGTCATCAACAGACTTCACCAGTCCACATGTCTAGTTTGCATTGATTTTTTATAAACCGTTTGCAGACTCTGTCGGCAACTGTTCATCATCACTGATTGCAGCTGAAACTTGGAAGAACCTTTATTTTGCAATCTACCCTCAAACCACTTCTTCATGCAATATTTGTGTCATATAAAATACCAATATCTTGTAGGCCTTTTCCAGTGACGTCACAGAAATCACGTGGTTTTGTTTACAACTCGATATCGGACGGCAAACTCCTCGCAGTAGTGGCTGTCCAGACAGGGCTGTCTGAGATGGAACTGTCAGATATATACAGAAATCTGGATCAATGCCATGAAGACATGTACAGGAACAAGATAAAGTGTTTGGTGCTGGATCCTTACACCATATCAAGTGAGAAGTTCACCAGTTTCAAGGATTGGGGACCGAAACAAGATCTCAGATTTGGCGACCTCTATCATTATTTGGTGAATACCTTGTCAAAGTTCACCAGGGCATCCCACAAGGTAAACAGACATTTACACTGTATATGCGTAATATAGCTAGCTGCAGTTGACATATAGTACATGTAAATTATCCTGGTAATCAGTAATTTTTTACGTGGGGCGAAGGGAGTAGGGATTGTACACACTGACTGTGAATCAAGTGGTTGATGAATGGAATAGGTTACCCGGTGACGTAGTTGCTGCACCCTCTCTAGAAAGTTTCAAGCATAGGTTAGATAAGCATATGGCAGGTATAGGCTGCATATAAAATTTGTCATTCTTGTGGTCACACTCCTGTGAGAGCTGCCTGACATGGCCCTGCATGGGCTATTTTAGGAAAGGTAGATAAGTCACACTTTTGTGGGAGCTGTCTAGCATGGGCCTATTGGCCTATTGCAGTTATTTTCTCTTCTTATCCCCTCCGCCCACGATGATGCATTTGTCATCATTTGGCTATGTCAGCTACTATACTCGATGACGCGTTTGTCGTTGTAAAAGCATAAAAACCTTCACCAGAGAAAACGTTTTTGGCTGATCGGCTTCATTTTTGGTTGCGTCATAGTTCCCGCGCCTCTCGTCAAAAGTAATGACTTGGCAACCTTGAGGCCCGAGATGCACAGCAGCATGAGCAGGTTGATTAGTTCTGCATGAGCTGTCGAGGGAGAAAGTAGCACACGGGTAGGCATTTAAATCGTGTTCTGTTTACCCAATCCTGGGACATGTGTCATATTCCACTATACCAATAGTGCCTGCGTTTACTTTCTGGCACTACTGTGATTAGGTTTTGTGTTTGCAATAGGGAATTAGGTTTTTGTGAATCATTCCTGGCTGTTATCAGCCGTTGGCCCAACGAAGATTGTGCTAGGCCTACCCTGTTTTTCGGCATGTCCCAACAACTACACTCCTTCTACTCTGCACCACATGTGAATATTCAACCATTGAATAATAGTGCCAGTGAATCAGGCGAATATACTGTGCATGAGGAAGGACATGGTGAAACGTTTAAAAGAGGGAGGCGGGAAACCGCCTGACGACACGGCGTTGTCTTGAATGGAATATTTGGTAAGGTGTTGATGAAGTCCTTGTTTTATGCTGATATATGGTGGATAATGTTATTGTGCAATAGATAGAAGTATAGTGCAACGAGCGTATGTGATGAAATATTGGCTAGGGCAGGAGTCACGTATGCCTTACAACCACGGCACGCCGTTGTCAGAAGGGGATAAAATAGAGAAGGTTTATAGGGATATTTGATTTTATCATATTGTTATACTTATTCCATATGCTTTCTGTGTGAAACAAAGCATGACTGTTACTGATATGTTTATCATATGCTTGTGTGGATGAATGTAAACACAGCATCACGTGCTCATCGGAAAATATCGTCTGCGATACCTTAGGTATTGCAGATGTGACATACAGAGCAAATTCAGGTACTGCTGTGGTAAAATATACTGTATGTCTCATGAAATGATGGATTTGATTATGTGTATTGTGAAATAAAAAAATAAACACTGCAGCATCTTCAGGTAAGGGAAACATCATCTGCTACACCTTAGCAGACAGGTAGGGGAAACATACTTGTACTTGTTGTGGTGTAATATACTGTTTATCTCATATATTGATAGATTTGGTTATGTTTTATGTGAAAGACAGTAAATGACTAACGCAAATGCTCGTAGGAAAGAGTGCATCTCATACATCTGAGTTAGCACAAAGGTAGCGACATGCAACGTGAGGTTATGAACAAGTGCATTTACATTTTATTGGTGAAATATACTGTGTATCTCATACAGTAATATACTTTGTTATTTGTCTATATGAAAAGAAAGTGAAAGTGAACCACGTGCTCCTCTAGAAATCATTGTCTGCTACACCTTACCGCCCAGGTATGGGCCACGTAATTGACCTACGTAGGACATGCATTTACATTTTATTGGTTAAAAATACTGTGTATCTCATATATTGATAGATTAGGCTACATATTATGTGGAAATAACGTGAAAGACTGAGCCATGTGCTCGTAATGAAGAGTGTGTGTCATACACCTGAACTAGTACAAAGGTAGCGAAATGCAACGCGAGGTTAGGAACACATGCATTTTAATTTTTTTTGGGTGGAATATACTTTGTATCGCTTGTATTGATATATTTGGCTATGTTTTATGTATAAAGAAAGTGAAAAAATGACCCACTTGTTCGTAACGAAGAGTGTGTCACACACCTGAGCTAGCACAAAGGTAGCGAAATGCAACGTGAAGTTAGGATCACGTGCATTCACATTTTATTTGTGTGAAATATACTGTGTATCCCATGTACTGATATATTTGGCGATGTTTTATGTGAAAAGACAGTGAAAAAAATAACCCACGTGCTCGTAATGAAGAGTGTGTGTCGCACACCTGAGCTAGCACAAAGGTAGCGAAATGCAACACAAGGTTAGGAACACATGCATTCACATTTTTTTGGGGGGGCTGAAGTATACTGTGTATCCCATGTATTGATATATTTGGCTAGGTTTTATGTGAAAAGACAGTGAAAAATTGACCCACGTTCTCGTAATGAAGAGTGTGTGTCATACACCTGAGCTAGCACAAAGGTAGCGAAATCCAATGCGAGGTTAGGAACACCTGCATTTACATTTTTTTGTGTGTGTGAAATATACTTTGTATCCTATGTATTGATATATTTGGCTATGTTTTTAATGAAAAGACAGTGAAAAGCTGACCCACTTCAGCATGTTCTCATAAGGGAAACACCGTCTGCTACACCTTACTGCACAGGTAACGGCCTACGGAACAAGTCCATTTACATATTACTGGTGAAATGTACTATGTATCTCATAAAAATGATAGATTTGGTTATGTGTAATGTGCAAAGAAAATGAAAGAGGTAACATATGCTAGTGGCCCCTACCTGTGCACTAAGTCAGGTGTAGGAGACAAGGTTTTTCAAGCACATACACGTATATCATGAACCCTTGCGTTGTGCCAGTGTTGAGCCAAGTTGAGCTGTGAATAAAATATCTTGACTCCTTTATTTCAGCTCACACTCCTACCACAGCATTGGACTGCCACAGGGTCCACAATCCCTCAGACAGCAATTTCTTCTCCAGTTGGCTTGCACCGACAGCAGTCTTGCAAAGATGAAATGCGGGTTGGCTCCACATGAGTGGCATCAGATCCTCGATTAGGTAGAGTCAGAGAGCGACATTATGAGCGACCATTCTGGGGTGGAAAAGGTTGAGCTGCCACCATCCCGTCAGCAAGTGGAGCTGCCCTACCGGCTTCCATTGTGGGAGACTAAACCAACATCATTGGCCGGCTTCACCAGAAAACCCTCCCCACCTGTAGGACCTGCCAGTCCCACTGCTCTTTTCGGTGGCTCCCAATCTCCAGGCCCCTCTGCCTCCCTTGGTGAGCCAGTGTCACTGGAAGCCGGGCCCTCATACGTTGTGATGGCCCCTCCACCCGCTTCTGCCATGCAGGATGCTACAGTGACATCCTCGCCAGCCAGGCTGAGGAGACTGGTGTCCCCAGAGCCCTCTGTCTCGTCCTGATCCTCGTCCGAGGCGTCCCTTCCCAGACGAGGGCGCTGTGGTCCACTGCCTGGACACAGAGGACGTCCCAGGGGTTGGAGGGCAGGCCAAAGGGTGTCAACAGGCCGACCCGCTGCCACCGCCAAAGAAGAGGATCCTGGGTGGAACAGTGGCCTGTTCACCAAGGGCCGTTCACTGGCTTCCCAGGGATCCAGGTAGATATTCCAACAACTCCCCTGCAATTCTTCCAGCTCTTTCTCACGTGGGAGTTGTTGTCATACCTCACCGTGTAAACCAACTGCTACGCCACATTCCTGGGGACTCAGCTGGATGCCTGGTTCTCCTGCAATGAAGAAATGATGGCCTAGTTCCTGGGGTTATAACTCTTCATGGGGGTCGAGCACGTGCCAACCATCAGGCACTACTGGCCGAGCTCCACGCTGCACGACTACCCTAGGATCTGGTGGGCGATGAGTGGAAGGCGCTTCACCACCATCCTAAAGCACTTCCACGCTTTCAACTCGCTTGCCATTCCATGGGACAATCAAGATCAGCTCATCCACGTTCACACACTCATGGAGTATCTCCTTCAGCAGTTCCAGTCAGCTACCTATCCGAGGAGCAGCTCAGGCTGGATGAGGGCTCTCTGGGGTGGAAGAGCTGGCTGTCCTTGAGCGTGTACAACCCCGAGAAGCCCACCAAGTATGCCATCAAGATGTATATGCTGGCCGAGTCATCCTAAGGCTACATCTGGAACCTCGGGGTCTATATGAGGGTGCAGCCTACCCTGCAGAACACCGTGTTCGGCCTCGTTGAAGGACCAGGGCTATAAGTTGTTCATGGACAACTATTTCAATTCTGTAGCCCTGTGTGAACGACTCTTCACTGCAGGATTTTATGTGTGTGGGACCCTATGGCTACCTAGAGGAGCGCCACGCCAGCTGCAGGCCATCGCCAGGGCTAAGAGCCTCCCCGAGGGGGGCATGGCATACAGGCACAAGGACAATGTCCTAGTCCTGCTGTGGAGGGACAAGCACATTGTGAACATGGTGTCCACCTTCCACACTGGAGACACCGTTCCAAAGAGGGTTCTAGGAAAGGTGCGGGGTAATGACAGGTGGACAACCTATGTGGAGAAGGCTGTTCACAGGTACGTTGTTGTGGAGGGGTACAACAGGTACATTGGTGGGGTGGATCATTTCGATCAGATGGTCCAGTACTACCCCATCCAACGCCGATCTGTCAAGTGAACGAAGAAGATCACATTCTACTTAGTCCAAATGGCACTGTTTAATGGGTTTGTCTTGTTTAAGAAGTAGAGACGCACGCAAGTAACTCTCCCTGAATTTGTGGAGGAGATCATCTACAATCTTCTGCATTTCCACGAAGAGGACTGGCCCATGTCTGGACACACACTCCACCATGTCCCAGATCGACCTACCCTGTGGCCAGGACCAGCAACACCTGGCACCCAGCAGGCACGACCACCAGTGCCAGGGTGGGCCTAGCCACCACCAGCACCAGCACAGCCTGCAGGACACCCCACACCAGCACCACCAGAAGCAGGGCCATCATAGGTGCCACCATCACCACCAGCACCACTTGCAGGAGGCCCATCAGGGGTACCAGCACCGCCACCAACTCCAATTGCTGGTCCTTTGGGAGAACCCATGCCATGGCCTGCAGGTCCCGCATGACAGGACCACAGAGCAGGAGGGTATCCAAGCAAGTGTCACCGGGTGATTAACCCTTACACCGCCGGCATGTTTCCCAATGTTTTGCATCTCCAGCGGGGTTATTCGGGCTCCGACAGACTCTCAAAAAATATTTGCCAAAAATCAATTATTAGTCCTAGAATATTAAAATTACATATGCATATGGCGCATACCTTCAGCTTTCTCCTGGGATGTTTGTTGAGCCTTCGTCGATTACCGCAGGACTTGTGGAGACCTCTGAAGTTGGGTAACGAAGTCTCCACTTTACACTTCCCGACAACCCGTAATATGATTACCACAGCCAGATATTAACACTATAAACACTACTCTATGATTATCAAGTAGTTTGGGATCCATACTCCAAATAAAAACCACTGTGAAAGCAATGAAAATTACGAGCCCGTATGACCTTCCCACTTGCGCTAGTTCGCTGTTGGTATTCTGTCATTTATTATTCATAAAACCCCTCACACTTTATATTTCTATTACTATATAACACTTATATATATCTACAGTCTTTATCCATAAGTTTCCTTCAGTAGTATTAGTTTACTGTCACTGTAGGGATTCAATTTCTTTCAGTAAAATACGTAGCATTCACTTTCTTGTCCTGTATACTAGCATTGAGAGTGAATGTCACTTTCACCTTCACTCTCATAACTCATAGTATTCAGACATGCTAGATTGAAACTTTCACTTTCATTACTCCTAGGGTATATACTCGTATTCTTATAATACTACTCATTTACATTTCTATTTACGTTCTCTATTTTATTTACGTTATTTACATTTCTATTTTATTTACACTGTGTTATGCACTGTCACTTGAAGTAACTTATAAAACTATTTTCCACTGTTCACGTATATTTACATTCATTACTTTCACTTGCTGTTTACACATTATTTACACATTATTTACAATTCCACTTGCACTGTTTTACACAATAGAAAGATCGTAGTCACTCTTTTATCAATTGTCAGCCCTTTACCTCTTTCCACACAAGGTTTAGTAGGGGGTAAAGGTCACATGGCCCTTTGCATGGGGTTGAAAAGTCCCTGAAGTCAGCAAGAGCAAACAGACATACTTCCACATTGGAAGATGAGAGTGAAGTGATAAGGGTGGGCCGGGGTGGTGGCCTACCTAGGGAAATGCATATCTGCCAATGTTAGCCTCTTGACAGAGCTAATATATAGCAGTGAAATGATTGGCAGGAAATCTAGACAATACATTATAAATTAGGTAGTTCCAGGTGAATGTAAATATCACTTAGGCTTCTCCCTTCCCTCCTTATATGTATATTTATTACGAAAATAGATTATACGGCATATTTCAAGGGGAAATAAACAGCGAAAATTAGCGAACGAGTGCACTTGAGGTGTTGTCAGGTGATAATTAGCCAATTCCAGGTGTATGGCACTCTCACTTACTTTATTTCTTTCTTGTATATATTATTTGGTATAAGAATAGGGCATAGGGCTTATTTCAATGAATGAAATTAGTGAAAAATTCCAGGGAAGATTTACTTAGCGTAGCACGGCCGGGCAGGTGAGAGGATAGGGTAAAGGAGGGGGGGTAGGGATGGGAGTCAATGACGGGGAGAAATGGCTAAATTGTCAACAATGGATGGGAGTACAGATGAGATTAGGAGTGCTGACTAGTGTTAGACATTGGCAGTACTGATAGATGATACAAGCCACCATTTGGAAACCCGGGTGAATTCGAAATAACACAGAATCACAAAAGCGACGCCCCGCGGTATGATCCCTTGCTCCCAAGCATCACGAAAGTGATGCCCCGCGGTTAAGGGGTTAACGATGATGTGAAGTTGGATCACACTCTGGGCCACCACCGGGTGATAATCTCCGAGAAGAAGAGGCTCAGGTGTACCTTGTGCTTCAAGTTGGGGGTGAGGAAGGACACAAAGAACATGTGTCCTGTATGTAATGTGCCGCTTTGCATGGGTGATTGTTTCGACCGGTACGATACCAAGCGATACCTTCACTAGTGGAGCACACACACACGTGCGCACACACACACACAGACTCACACACACACACACAAACTCACATATATGTAATGCCCTGAAATTTGGCCACCACCCTCAATGTAATGCTGAGAATTTTAGAGATTGTGGAAAATGGGGTAGCATGATCTTATTAGAGAATTTTAGAGATTAAGAGAATGGGGTAGCATGATCTTACTTGAGAGTTTATGGGAAATGTGGTAACGTGATCTTATTTGAGAGGACGTTAGTAGTTACATATTAGCACATCTTGCTGGCCACTCAATCTCGCCTGTACCAGTCCTTAAAGGATGGCAAAACTCAAACTCGAAATAACTTAACCTAAGATTTACTAAGCATTAAGAACTGAGATAGATTACTCTTCAATCTGTGCATGAACCCAAGCGAAATAATAATGAGGATCTACAGTACATCACTAGAAATATGAAACTTTACAAGCTAAGTTAATATTGAAAGAATATTGATATACGTGGACATATTATTAATCCCATGGTCACAGCTGGACTCTCGGGAAGATTCAAAGAATACTGATACACATGAATAAGTTAATCCCGTGGTCGCAGTTGGACTCTTCAGGAAGATTCAAAGAATACTGATACACCTGGATATATTAATCCCGTGGTCACAGTTGGACTCTTCGGGAAGATTCAGAGTTTACCACCAAGATATTCTCTTAAGATTAAACTCGTATAACTCATGAATCATATGCAGTAAAGTTACAGTAATTATATGAACGGTGATCAGATCGACTGTAATCATAATGGACCAGTTGATGTATTTGTTATTTAGGCTACATGAACTAGGACAAAAAGGGGAGGGGTGATTTATTGTGAGGTGTTTGGCAGTGGCTTTCATGGATGATCTCTGTAACGATGAAGAGGAGCGACGGTCTCATTATTCAGTATAAGAGGGATCAAGGGAAATATCACAAATTTAACTTACGTATATGAGGACTTATCACACGAGGAAGAAAGGTGGGGGGGGGTGAGTGTTCGGGCACTAACCTGTAACAATGAAGAGAAGCGGTGGTCTCATTGCTTGGCGCGGCTCTCCCTGCCTTTGATAATCACAAGACAGTGTTCGGGAATCAGTTAAATCTTTAACTAATTACTTTGTAATATTTTGTTTCTACTAGATCTCCAAAGAATATGAGATATACGTTTGCACTCAACATACGTAGATAAACTACTTATGATGTTTAAAATTTTTGTACTAAGCATGCAGGAACTTTAATCATAATGAAGCCAAATCAGTTAGGACTTCGAACAGCTTTATTACCTGTGTCGGTTAAATATGCCTACGTGACTGTAAACATAACTCAATAACACGAATTTCGCGTTTCACAAACGACTGTCGTCAACAGTCTGACTTCAGACACCCTCAATTCACCACTGCACAGTTCAAAAAGGGAATATTATTAACACTGACATGTAAATTTCAAGATCAGAATACGAAGGAAGACATTTCGCGATTTTTAATCTCTACTAAACTTCTGCGGTTATACGTCTTTGTTAGAAAAGAGCTGGCCCATATGTATAACAATTAATCATATTTGCACCAACACTTGACTTATTACTATCAATAACAGAATCATGCTCACATTATGAATATCAATTAAGACTAAACTTAAATATCAGAGTTAATGGCTAAATGAACCGTACTGAATATATTTATAATATTACCTAAGCTTAAGATTACACTTATAATACTAACTTATACTAACATATGCTAATACATAAAATTATAGCACTGCACACACACACACACACACACACACACACACATATATGTACACACACATACACACACACACAATACAAAACTCCTCACCTCCCAACCGATCTGGTCCCGCAGGAAGATCATCGCCACTGGAGAAGTATGTGATATTCTTTTTTTATTTATCTATTTACCTCTTTTTATGTCAGTATATTTACATATACATATACACTGTTATTTACCTCAACACAAATGACAGGGAAATAAGTACAGCTGCAGTTTCAGTTACTAGCAACAGGTTTAGTGGTCATGTGTGGTTTCTGAGAGGACTAAAACAAAAAAGAAGTAATTATATAAAATAGTTGTTGGTGTAAAACTAAAGAAAGTGTAGCTAGCAAGCATAAAAGTGTTAGTGCGTTACGGGAAAATAACGAGTGCGGCTGACGGCGGGTCAGCACTCGGCAAAATACGCCATAGTTTTTTGCATTTTTCTCGAAAACTATGAGGCCTAGGATCACCGTTCTTTAATGAGATGAAAGGGAATGAAATTGTGCATAGGATGATGAATAAAAACATAAAGGTGCCGAGAAAAGTTCTTCACAAAGGCTCCTCGAATAAAAAAGTTGTTGTCTGTTGAATGTGGGTTTTACTTTTTCGCTTATTACTCGAAGACCATACCTCGTATAAAAATAGGACCTGACCCATTCGAAAGCTAATAAAATTCTTTTGCGATTGATTGTATAACATGTAGAGATAGATTAGTAAACATTCGACTTATGATGTTGGGAAGTGAAATCTATGATCCCGAATAACATATGTATAGTGCGTTTTTTTGGTGTGTGTGTGTGTGTGTGTGTGTGTGTGTGTGTGTGTGTGTGTGTGTGTGTGTGTTTTGCTTATCGTGTAGAACAAACATCAACTTATAGGAATATGGGGGTTTAGTGGCAAAATAAATATGTTTGGGTGGAGATAATAAGCTGAAAATACACATTTTTGGAGCGCGTGCCAGTCGGGGGGGAGGGTGAAAATGCTCGTGCGTCATATCCCAGAGAACTTTATAACTTATCCGCAGGCGAAGGGGTTAATCTTCAAGTTAGGTCCTAGGTTAGGTTGGTTAGGTTGGTTAGGTTAGCTTGGTTTGGTTTTTAAAAATGGTTATTTCCGACAAAAATGAATATTAGATTCAAACTAATCACACTATAAAACATTAAAAAATGAAAATTTTAAGAGTTAGGTGTTCTAGAAATCTGCCAAAAATGTACCCTTTTGGAAATTTCAGTAATTATAGGCCTAGATGCATACACACAGCGTATATATATTTTAAAAATAGTTTGACATAAAATGCATAAATGACAGTATATATATATATATATATATATGCCAGGACTTTCAAGTTAACTTTTACAATTCATCTGAAACATAACACTGAGACAAATTTAAATTAAGGCCATTGATTACATGCTGATGAATATCACAACATATAACTTAAAGACTTCAACAACATAATTTTAATGATATTACATTTTACATTGAAAAGAAAGTCATAGTACATATAAGGGCTGTTGATATAGGTACAGTACCTTTCCTCTCAATGGTGATTAAAGAATTTTTTTACTCAGTGAGAAATATATATTTAACTAGCGCATGTATTGGCAGTTTGGCTTTCAGTGGAGCAATAAGACTGAAATTATACATTGTAGTACTAGTAATTATGCTTTAGTTGTAACTGAGACATAGTTTTGCATACAGGCTAACAGTGGTATATTACAGTTTTACAATGAAGTGTTCAATACTGTTCTGTACTGCACTACTATTAAAATGATCCACCATGACACAAATATCAGTGTCAAATGAATCACACTGAAATACATTGAGAAAATAAAAATTTGAGTTTTAACCTAACCTAACCAAACCTAATCTTACCTAACCTTACTTAACCTAACCTTGTCATAAAAGGACTAAATGTCATAAAAGACTTTGTGGTTCATTTGTGGTTGAGTTATATATATATTAAACTTGTGGAAGAGCGATTTTTATATCTTGGAGTAGCTTGTAGTAAATAATCTTCTTTCCCATTTGTCATGGAGTGACAGGAGAGGTAAAGAATAGTATGGGACTATTTTTATTTGTCTTGGAAATATTAACAAGTCTCTCACACAGAGCGAAGTATAGAGTCCCAGGTAGCTACCTCCCTGTCTCGCTCTCTCTCTCTCTCATGTTGCTAAGCCCTTTCCCCCTGCGACCTGTCTCTTCTGTCGCCTGTCTCCTTCTGCTCCTGCCTGTTCTGTGGCTAACCTCCCTCTGAGCTCTCTTTCCTAAATTCTGGTGTAGCAGGGGTGTGTCATGTGTGTTCCTTGTGAGTGGAAAGTTCTAGCAGCCTGTGTGTGAGTATGTGTGTATGTGTGTGTATGGTCACTAGGTCTTTGTTCACGGTTCGACTGCTGACAACTAACTGCATCATCTCCTTACTGGCAACTTCGTAATCTGTCGTCAGCTTTTCCTCAGTGTAACTTGCAAGCTCATTTCCTTTTCCCAGGCTCGCATAGGGCTGTCTATCTATCTATTTATCTATCTATCTATTATGATTTGTAATTATAATACATTGCTCGGTCACACGAAAATGGCTTACCATCGACAGTTAATAGTCCTAACATATTAATACACATTATATATACATTATAATGAACTTATAAGCTAATTAAGTGAAATACATAATATTGTAAAAGTAACATAATTGTATGAATATTGTATACATATAATATTCATAGTAAATAGTGATTATTCAGTAATATTACATTTTAAATAAGTTGTATACATATTTGAATAAATGCATTAAAGTAAATTATTTAACTGTAATACAGTATGTACTTGGGTTATTATAGTGAAATGCATACATGCAAGAATAAAAAATAGTTTAAAATTAAGATTATGGTAAGAGTTATTAATATTTCATTTAAAGATAATGGTACTGGTCTGCCATATATGGGTCATTCTTCTTTGTATTTTTTTTTTTATATATATATTTAAAACTATATACAAAATATATACACTTCATTCAGGGTGGCTAACTTTGATGTTAACTCTCCCCCCATTAAATAATGACTCCAAATTAGCAATTCTTGCATGCATTCTGTGCATTGCGAACAGCAGTACTGCAACTACAATGCAGACGATTATAAAGACAGTAGGTGCTGGGCTATACACATAATATGGGTTGAACATACTCAAACTCAAATCTTCCCAGGGCTTCATTGTTTCATTGATCAGCTGCATAGTTTCAAACTTAGGTGAAGTCAGCTTAATACTTGTGCTCATGTTTAAGTTCCTATCAGGCAGTGGGTGGAAATGTTTGTGTATCATTGAGAATGGCGTAGTGATTGATGGTGGATAAAGTAGACATGGCTGGTGTAAATACCGCACAGTAGTCTGGTGCTATGTATAATCCTGATGCTGATGTATGAGATGGTGGTATATCTGGACAGACTATGTAAACTGATGTGTTATGAGGGAAATAAAAAAACTGTGAGTGTCCAATGCGTTGATGGTGTACAAGTTTATCTGGAGCAAAAGTGAAGTTGCAGTGATGATGAATATTGTCATTTCTGATGATAGCCATTTCACAAGGGACTGTATCAGTAGGCTGAAACGTGAAAATGTACGCAGGACAAAGATGAACAGCATGTAAGGATGTGCAGCACTTTCGTTCAATCGTTGACTCACTTGCGAAAGTGACAGTGTCCCGTCTCTTGGAGACCATGATGAGTTCGGTGTCTGTGTTGATGTTGATGATGACCAAAGTGTTGTTATTTTTATAGAGGAAGGGGTGTATTTGGTATACTCTGAACAGGTCTTCAGTGATGAATGGTACATGAACTACCACTGATGTTGGTGTTAGTGTTGCTTCTAAATACGGGTAGTATTGCATAAATTCCCTACTGCGGAACAACGGCTTCAATTTATGTTTATGTATGCCTTGACTAACTATCTGACGTAGCTCATGAACTGGGAGTAAGTCAGTTGTGATCTTGCCATCACCAGCATTCGAAATTCCTTGCATAAGTGCCCTGAAACGATCTCTAGTGTTCTCTAATTGTAGTAGAATCGTGTCAATATGTTCTGTGATGATGGAGAAATGCTGGAAAAGAGTAACGTTTCCCTCTAATTCATTTATTTTATCTACACTCTCGAGAGCTACGTTTTCTGCTTGTTTCAGATTTTTCACAATTGTCTTCATTGCTGAGTTCTGTCCTGTGATGAATTTATCTTGGTATGTTAGTACCTGAGCTATCTTATTAAATTTGTTGTTTATTTCTTTAAGGTCATCCTCTGTAGCCAATCCAAAGATGTTCCCAAGAACTGCGCCACCCAGGTTGAACAAACCGCGCTTTTGGCGAGTACGTGTGATGTTGTTCCTGTCGCTCAGTACCTCTGTTCCATAAGATGGGAGATCTTGGATCATGACGAGCATAGTTGACTTCGCCTGTTCTAGTTTCCATTTCGCTAACTTCACCATTTCATTCACTTCTTTGGTGTTATGTGCTTGTTAAACATAATTTCCTATCATGAAGTCCAGAGTTCGCATCGGCGTCGCAAGTCTGTCTAGATAAGTAGGTAAGTCATACAAGTAATCTAGACTTATTTCAGTACTCATGACGTCCTTAACGATTGTAGTCGTGGCCGTTGGAGCTATGAGGCATCCTTGTCGTACTATATGTTTGGGGTCTAAGTGCACATATCCTCTTGCTATGTAGAGGAGAATCCATAGCATAAGTCCCTTCATCGTAACCTACCGAAAAAAAAAAATCTATTAATTTCCTGTAATGCTATGGTCGATGATAGTGATGATGTGCGTTACGGTTGATTGTTATTTCATTTATAGAAGGAGTTTAAATCGATATTTAATTCTCGTAAACTATGTACTGTAGATTTTATTGGAACAGTTGCACCTATGTTCGATTGTTTGGTATATGACCTTAATTTCTTTTTGTAATCATTGTTGTGTTCTTGCTTGGTTTCTTGAGGTACGTTCACCTGTTCGGTTGTATCCGAGGCTGAATAATTATGTGATAATTCCCTTGAAACTCGTTTTAAATGGTCAATATGAACTTGTTTCTCCTCGCCACTTGAAAGTGACTTAATTAAAACTTTGTTTGCTTTTATGTTAATTACTCTGTATGGGCCCTCAAATTTTGGGGATAATTTATTGTCTCTCGTATGAATGACACCGTAAACAATGTCTCCTAAGCTGATAGGTGAATCTTTTGCCTTCTTATTAAATGCCTCCGTCATTTCTTCCTTGGACATCGTTAATTGTTTTTTGACTCTTTTGTGAATGTCCTGGAATTCACGTAAACGGAGTTTAGAGTAATCATCGTAATTGTATCTAGGCATGCTGTCACCTTCTAAGAGCTCATATGGTAATTTTTTATCTGTGCCATATATAATGAAATGTGGTGTGTCACCGATGGATTTATTTATAGACCCATTAATTGAGGCCTCTACTCTGGGAATCCAATCATCCCAGCTTGCATAATTTTCACTGAGAATGTGTCGTAGCACATCTAATACCTTTTTATTTTGTCTCTCTACCAACCCATTCGATGCTGGGTGATAGGCCAAAACGTTAACCTTTTTGATGTTGTATTGTTATGGTGAGTGTAGCCTATACACTGTATATACACTGTATATGGCTAGTGAGGGAGTGATCGCCCTCTACCTACACAGATCAAAAGCCCTCGGGAGCAGGGGGGTGGTTGCTTTCTCAGGCAGAGGAACTCCTTGAGAGTGAAATGGCTGGGAAGCAAGCCGGCACGTGACTGGCTACAGCATAGCTGGGTCTTTCGGGTGTGGGCAATCAGGCAAGTTAGCTGCCTACTGCGACTGCAACACAATGGCGAGGTGTTCAGGAAGTTAACCAAAGAAACCTTGATGGACTCTGAAAGAACAATAATGGCCCCCAGTCCCGTGCAGCCCTTAAATGGGCAGGGGGTGCTAAGAATTTCACGGTTGCCTCAATTACAATCTAATTCCTTTGTCAATGCAAAAAATACAATTAAAATTGGTAACTGGAATGTGAGAACGCTAAATCATGACGGTAAAATCGATGAGTTAGTGAAGGTTTTTCAAAATTACGGACTTGATATTTGTGCTCTGACAGAAATTAAATTAACTGGAGTCGATAAGTTGGATTTGGAGGATGGTATACGTTTATTAATATCTGGTCGACAGGACGGAATGCATTATCAGGGAGTAGGATTGTTGCTGGGTTGTAAGGCAAATAAGGCTTTATGTGAGTGGGATCCTATAGATGAGCAATTGTTATACGCACGGTTTAAATCAAATCATGGCAACATCAGTCTGTTTGTGTGTTATGCACCTACTAATGATGCACTCGATGAAAGGAAAGACACATTTTACGAAAAGTTGCAAGAAGGAGTAGGAAGGGTACCTAGACATGATGTTTTGATCTGCGTTGGAGACTTTAATGCAGTAATGGGCTGTTCAAATGAGGGATTTGAGGCATGTATGGGTAAGATGGGAGTTGGTAGTAGGATGAGTGAAAACGGAGTGAGGTTTGGAAGCTTCTCTCTAGCAAATGACTTAGTCATCGGGGGCACACTCTTTCAGCATTGCAATATACACAAGACAACTTGGTTGTCGCCGTGTGGAAAATATAAAAATCAGATTGATGACATCGCTATCAGTAGGAGGCATAGAAGTTCTCTGCTAGATGTTCATGTTAAACGGGAATCGGATATTGATAGTGACCAGCAACTCAGCATTGCAAAAATAAGGTTAAACTTAAAAATCAGAAGAAGGAAAAATCTGGTGTTGGTAGATACGATATTGTTAAGCTTAGAAGGGAAGGAGAAGAAAAGGAGGAATTCAGATTAGAATGCAGAAATAGGTTTTTGGTGTTGGAAACGTTGGAAGAGGGGGAGAGAAGTGTAGATGAGATGTGGGAGGATGTGAACTAAGTTTTGCATGAGACTGCTGAATGTACGATTGGAAGGAGACATAGATTCAGGAGAAAGAAATGGATATCAGAGGAAACGTGGGATATGATAAAAAAGAGAGGTGAGGCTAAATTAAGGAGTGAGATGCAATGCGTTGATGAACAAGAGATTGAATTAACAAGAGCTGCGTACTGGAGTTTGAATTCAGAAGTAAGAAGGTTAGCTAGGAGAGATAAAAGGAGATGTGTGGATGAAAAGGTTGCAGAGACTGAAATCTTAATAAACAAAAATGATGGACAGAGTCAAAGAATAGCATATGAATCGATTAGAGAACTGAGTGGTAATACAGGTAAACGCAAGGAAATACCAGTTGGAGACAGGGAAGGAAATTTATTGACCAAAGATGGAGATATTAAAAATAGATGGAAAGAGCATTTTGAGACAGTTCTTAATAGACCAATATCACCAGAAGAGGATATACCGTCTGCTCAGGAAGATTTAAATATAGAAACAGGAGAGTTGAGGCTTGCAGAAGTGGAGAAAGCAGTAAAACAGTTAAAGAATAATAAGGCACCAGGGGAGGATGGTTTATTTCCGGAAATGTTTAAAGTGGAGGGGGATAGATTAATAATGATCTTGACCAAGCTATTCAATAAGATATGGGTGACGGGGTTACTACCATCAGTTTGGAAGAATGGTGTAATTGTTAAAGTTCCGAAGAAGGGAGACCTGAGTGAATGTGGTAATTGGAGGGGAATCTCTTTGTCACCGATAGCTTTGAAAGTTTTCAGTAGAGTGTTGTTAAATAGGTTGGAGCCGGTGGTTGAGGGTATTCTGAGGGATGAACAGGCTGGTTTTAGAAAGGGACGTGGTTGCAATGATCAGATCTTTATAGTTAGGCATTTGATGCAGCAAGTTAATGAAATGAGAGTACCGTTAAGTCTTTGTTTTGTTGATTTTGAAAAGGCTTTTGATAGTGTTTCGAGAGAGACTATGGGGAAGATCATGAGACATTATGGAATACCAGAGGAGTTTGTGAGGGTCATTATGAACATGCATGAGGACACATTTTGTAAAGTGATGGTTGATGGTTGAGTGATTCGTTTGAAGTCAAGTCCGGGGTAATTCAAGGTGGTGTTCTATCGCCTTTACTATTTATATTGGTCATTGATTACATTATGAAACGCGTTGGAACAGAAACCGGTGCAGGTATACTTTGGGGAGAGAACAGGAAACTTTTGGATTTAGATTATGCAGATGATATAGTTTTGATTTGTGATGGGCCAGAAGAGATGCAGAGAGTGTTGGACTGTTTGGTGAGTGAAGGTCGCAAGGTGGGTTTGGTTATTAATTGTGGAAAAACTGAAATAATCAATATGAATATGGAAAATGCACAGGAATGTGTAATTGGAGGTATGGTTGTAAAGCAAGTTGATAGGTTTAAATATTTAGGTACTTATTTAGCCAAGGATGGTTCTTTGAACTTTGAATTCGAGGAAAGGTTAAAGAAGGCTAATCAGGCAATGGGAATGCTTAAAAATGTTTGGAATAATAACAATTTCTCTGTGCATACAAAAATCAAACTTTATAAGGTAATGGTTAGGAGTATCTTAATTTATGGACACGAGTCTTGGTACAGCACAGTGACTATGGAAAATAAATTCTTGGTGTTTGAAAATAAAGTACTTAGAAGAATATTAGGAGTTAAGTGGTGGGAAAGGATACCAAATAGTAGAATTAGAGAAATAACGGGAGTGCAGCCGATCGATGAATATGTTAGATTCTCACGATGGAAGTGGCTAGGACATGTGTATAGGAGACAGGGAATAGTACAAGGTACACCAGGGTGGGTGGCACTTGGTAGGAGAGGTAGAGGAAGGCCAAAAGAGACGTGGGTGAAGACAATAAGACGGGAAGCTGGAGATGAGTGTTGGGGAGATCTTGAGGAGTTAGCACAAGATAGGATGTGGTGGTGTGAGTTCATCGAGGCCCTATGCATCCCCGAGGGTGCCACAGGAAATGATTGATTGATTGATTGATTGTTTACATATTTCTTTTAAGATCTCAGAATTAAATTCTCCTCTATTATCACTTATTAATACCTTTGGGGTAGTAAAGCGACATATTACATTATCTGTTATTGCTTTTGCTACTGTCTCTGCTGTCTTATCTTTAATTGGAGCTAAAATGACATAACGGGAAAAATGATCCGTTGCAACGAATAAGTATAGGTCATTATTGTATGATAATGGCATCTTGAGTAAATCAACAGCGACAACGTCCCATGGTTGATGTGGTACAGGGTAATTACCCATCGGTGCAGGTGTGATTTGGGTATCCTTTGTGTTTCGCACATGATTCGCATCTGTCTATATGATTGTTTATATCTTTTCGTAATGAAGGCCAGTAATATAATAGCTTGGCTTGGTTGAATGTCTTATCCTTTCCAGGATGTCCTGCATGTGGGCTGTCGTGTATCAATCGTAATACTTGGGGTATCATGTCATTAGGTACTGCCAACTGGTTAGTATTTCTTTGGCGTTTTGGTTGTTTAGAGTTAATTTTGTATAATGTATTATTGACCATTGTGAATTGTTCAAGTGGGACATGCAGTTTGGGTAATTGTATGTCATCTCCACTTTCTAACTTGTATATTACTTTAGACCATATTGGGTCAAGTCTTTGTGCCTTTGCGATATCCTCGTGGTTTGGGATATTTCCTTTGAGATCTAACGCCGCGACCTGAATTGTGTTCAGGTTCCTTGATAATGCGTCAGCTGCTATGTTCATTTTACCTTGTATATAATGAATTTGTACATTGTAGTTTTCAACTGTACATTTCCATCTTGCTCTCCTCCCAGAAAGGAGTTTTTCTTTAAACATACCCACCAGTGGTTTATGGTCGGTGAATAAGTGGATTTCGTAACCATATACCAAATCTCGAAACTTTTGTAATGCAAAAACCACTGCAAGTGCCTCTAAGTCTGTAGTGCAATAATTTTTCTCCGCACCTCTTGTTTGTGTGCTGGCAAATGCAATCGGTTGATTCTTTCCTCTTTTATCTTCCTGCATCAGTACAGCCCCTAATCCTTAAACTGATGCGTCTGTACAAATAAGAAATGATTTTGTGTAATCCGGATATGCTAAACAAGGTGCATTTGTTAGTTTAATTTTTAGATTGTTAAATGCCCTTTTTTGTTCTTCTTCCCATTGGAATTCAGCATCTTTTTTGAGTAGTTGGAATAGAGGAAAGGCTATATGAGAGAACTGTGGTAAGAATGACCTATAGTACCCAGCCAGACCTAAAAATTGTCTAACTTCGTCAGTCGTAGTGGGTTCAGGAAAATTTCTCACTGCCTGTATTTTGTCATCAGTGGTGTGAATACCATCAGAACTTACTTTGTGGCCTAAGAAATTTATTTCCTTAAAGCAAAATTTGCATTTAGAAAGTTTAATTTTTAATCCAGCATCACTAAGCTTTTGAAAGAGTAAGTCTAATTTCCTGAGATGATCCTTAATATTCTTCGTTGCGATTATAATATCGTCAAGATAAACAAATATTCCTTGTCCTAAAATTCCGGACAATACGTAATTCATAAGACGCTGGAATGTGCCTGGGGCTGTCCTCAGTCCCATTGGCATTCTTGTATATTGATAATGGCCTCTGTTTGTTGAAAAGGCAGTGTATTTACGTGACTCCTGAGATACCGGAATCTGATAGTAGCCGTTTAGGAGATCGATGGTCGAGAATATATTATTCTCAGGACCAATATTCTATAGAACATCGCTTAGCAATGGCATGGGAAATCTGTCTGGTATTGTGTGATTATTTAGTTTACGGTAATCTACTACCGCACGCATTTCTCCATTTCGTTTGGGCACGAAGAATAGGGGGGCATTCCACGGGGAGACTGAAGGCTCAATAATTCCAAGTTTTAACATTTCATCGACATACTGATTTGCAAGTGTACGTTGGGAGTGTGGTATGCTGTAAGCTGGTACGAAAATTGGTGGTGTTTCTGGGTGCACATTAATCATGTGATTAATCAAGTTAGTACACCCTAATTGTTCTCCGGGCAATGCTACGGTGTCCTTGAGTGTTTCCGGCAGGGTTAACATATCATTTTCTTCATCAAATTCACCTGAGTGAATTAAATTCTCTTTTATTCTTTCTCTATCCGTAGATTTTATCTCACTTGTTACTCCAGCTATAACTATTTCCTTCACAGGGGCGGGACATTTTTCAATATTAACTATGCAAGTTCCCTTTTTCAACTGAACTTCCCCATTCATGTGATTAATTATGAATATCTGAGTTTGCCCTTCGTCGTTCGTATGACATAATGCGTTTTCTACTGACAATCCCTTTACTTTACATAATTCTTCTAAGACAAGAACAGTACTATTCCGTAATTTGCTCTTTATGGTAACCTTCATGTATGAATTAGGTGGTATAACTAAATCATTAGTGAGATGGGCTGGAAAAATTGATAAATCAGTACTGTTATCTGGGTCACTAATTCTGGAGGATGGGGTTGTTGGTGGGAGTGGAACTATACACTCATCTGTTTGTGTATGTTTGTTTAAGCCTTTAATATTACCAATTCTTTTTGGCTCTTTTCTACCAATCGGTGAGGGCTCTGAAGTTATTTCCTCTATGAATTCATTATCAAAGTCTATTCCATTCATTTGTGGGAGTATAGTTATGTTCTCAGCTCTCATGGATCTTAAGCCCAGTAACATATGAGCTTTAATTGCTAAGTTTTCAACGATAGAGAAAAATGCAGAGAATGGTCTTGTAGTTTCTGTGAAACTGAGATTTAATCTTATCATACCTCTCACTGTAATCTCTTGTCCATCTACTGTGTATAAATCTAAATCAGCTTCATCCAGAAAAGTTACTTTCTTTTTATTTTTAAGAATTCTATTTAGTTCTTCATGTGTTGTTAAGTTCACTGGAGAGCCTGTATCTAAAAATAAGGAAACGTTTTGATCCTCATATACAGCTGGTATCAAGATACACTCATTTCCCAACATGCCTCCTATGTGAAGTTTAGCCTTGTTCTTCTTTACGTTTGTTCGTTTTTTGTCATGACTTGGTCTTCCCCCGATTTGAACATAGACACAATTTTTTCTAATGTTTTGCAATCACTAGTCCAGTGCCCTTGGTATCTATGATGCCTACAGTAAGGACCAAATCCTTGTGTCTTTTGTTTGTCCTCTTTTGCCTTGATAAAGCATTCATACCTTGTGTGTCCTGGTTTTGCAGAATAATGACATAGAATGGACCTATCCCTTGACTGTGACCTACGAGGTGATTTCCCATAAGAAGTGTTGTTTATGGCGCGAGACCTGCTCGGGCTGCGCGAAAACTTATGAAACTGCCTGTAGGAAGGCGTCTGGGAACGAGGTCTAGGCGTTTTTGTTTGTTTGGGCTGCCTCATTTCTGGTCGCGATCGATTTTGTTCTCTGTTTGGGGTCGGTGTAGATGTTTTCACAGCTGATACTGTCTCAGGTACCTTGATTCTACCAGAATGTGCATGTGTGTCGACCACACCTGCTTTACTGCACTGCATCTCTACCTCGTTCATTAAGTCTAGCAAGCACATTCCTGGGGTGTACGCGATCTTCTTGGCGATCTTAAGGGTCCTATCAGGTAATTTCACAAGGCAGCTACATAACCAATGATGTCCACGACGAGGTCTGGGGACATCTTTCCATCATCTGTTATCCAATTAGAATTCTACAGTGTAGCTAACAAAGTTCTCTTGATTGTGGAGGCATCAGCAGTTATTTCACTGAGCACATGGTTTGTAGTGTGCTCCCTTACAAGATCTACAATTTTATGTAATTCTGGAATTATACCTGGCAAGAAGTTCATACCTCCAGAAAATTTCTTCAGAAATTCAGTTTTAAATTCATCATATGTCCTAGCACGATGGAGCTTATCTGAGCGCAATAAATTGCTTGCTGGACATCTTTCCTGGCTTATGCAAGATGAAAAAATAGCAATTTTCTCTTGTTCATCTAGTATGTGGCGCTTGATGAACATTTGTTCGCACTGACTGACTAATGAAATGACATCAATGCGATCTTTGTCTGTGCCAGAGAATTTTGGGGCAGTTTTATCCTCGTGATACACAAACACGTGAGGTGTGGTTGTTAGATCAGCGGTATTTGTTTCTTGATCCATTTTTACTGATTGCCCTGTTAATTCAACTTGGACGTGTTTATCGTTGTGTGAGGGAATGGTGGAATATGTATGACCGGACCGGTGAACCCTGTTAAGTATATTGGCATACGTGTGCAAGGCAGCGGCAAAGTCCACACTCTCTATGTCAGAGGGGGTTTCCCACTCATCATCTGAAACTCCCGTATTTGTTTCTTTATCTTTAGTGTGTGGTGAGGTTTGTACAAGGGGTGGGCTGCCTCGAGGCTCTCTTAATTGTGAGTCTGATGTTGTGGCAATTTGTGTGTTATCTGGTGTGTTGCCTTGGGGCTCTCATAATTGTGAGTCTGTTGTTGTGGCTAATTGTGTGTCATCTGGTATTAACGTGGGGGGTGGCGAAAATATTCCTGTCATTAAGATATGGTGTTATGAAATACGCCTCTTGTTTATTTATGTCCTAGCAAAATAGATGAGTAAATAAGTTGATTATAGCTAATTTTAGCATTGAGAAGAAATGAGCAAGTATAATTTTACCCACTTGATATAGATCGTAGAGATGTGTCGATACAAAAGTCGATCTCTGAAGAAAAATACAGGTTTGATTGAAGATCTCTTGATAATTCTAGTGGTGTGTTGATGGACGATATTACTCAGGAAATTCCATGGCCTGGTGTTTGTGGTGGTTAACGGCTGTCCCAGGCAAACCTCAGCATAGAACGTCGAATTTCCAACTTAACTGTGAAAATAAATGAGTATGAGTAGGAGCTATGTGAATAATGAGTAATGAGTAGTGGGTGAGAAGTGCCTGGTGTCAGTCACACGTTGCTTGGCATGGCAGACTCGCGTTGTGATGTCATCTCAGCACATGGTGACGTCGGCTTCCCACACTGGTAGCTGTGGTGAGTGAATGAGTAGCGATGAGTAACTTGAGTGAAGACGGGTGAGTAAGATGAGTTGTGAATATGGACTTGGTGTTTTGCTACGTGTCTTGACCTCTGTGTCAGCGAATGGCGGGAGAGAGTGGTGGGGGCTTGTGTGCTTGTTGGTCTCTCCTCTTCTTTACTTGCTTTGTTTTATATTCCTCTTGTTGCTGCTTGAAGTTACGTGAAGATTATAGAGTTGTTTTGTAGACTTGTAGACTATTTGCATTGTAGGCTGTATTTTGTAGGGATTCACTGTAGAACTGAAGCTAATCTTGTAGAGTCTCGCCTGCTTTTGTAGAAATTTGCTTTTAATTCGGAGACGATGTCCGTAGATTCGCTGGTTCGTCGTAGAAGTTGCAAGATCGTATCAATATTTTGTTAAACTACTTGCAAGGCGTCGTGTTATCCCTTCACCTCTGCATCAGCATGATGATCTGGGAGAAGGAGGGGGCTGGTTGGAGAGAATACTGTCAGGAGCTGGTTGTGTTGTTGGTTGTGAGAGGTATTCTTTTTGTTTTCAATCTTGATATTTTGTAGGAATTCAATGTTGATTCGTAGACGAGGTTCGTATACGTTCGCTACTACCAAATGTCATAAAATGACTAAATGTCATAAAAGACTTTGTGGTTCATTTGTGGTTGAGTTATATATATATTAAATTTGTGGACGAGCGGTTTTTATATCTTGGAGTAGCTTGTAGTAAATAATCTTCTTTCCCATTTGTCATGGAGTGACAGGAGAGGTAAAGAATAGTATGGGACTATTTTTATTTGTCTTGGAAATATTAACAAGTCTCTCACACAGAGCGAAGTATAGAGTCCCGGGTAGCTACCTCCCTGTCTCGCTCTCTCTCTCTCATGTTGCTAAGCCCTTTCCCCCTGCGACCTGTCTCTTCTGTCGCCTGTCTCCTTCTGCTCCTGCCTGTTCTGTGGCTAACCTCCCTCTGAGCTCTCTTTCCTAAATTCTGGTGTAGCAGGGGTGTGTCATGTGTGTTCCTTGTGAGTGGAAAGTTCTAGCAGCCTGTGTGTGAGTATGTGTGTATGTGTGTGTATGGTCACTAGGTCTTTGTTCACGGTTCGACTGCTGACAACTAACTGCATCATCTCCTTACTGGCAACTTCGTAATCTGTCGTCAGCTTTTCCTCAGTGTAACTTGCAAGCTCATTTCCTTTTCCCAGGCTTGCATAGGGCTGTCTATCTATCTATTTATCTATCTATCTATTATGATTTGCAATTATAATACAACCTATCACTCAGTATGATCAAACCTGTAATTTAATCAGTTTTATTTACACTTCAAACATTCTTGATCATCACTGCTATGGAGAATATTGATTATGTCCAATTTCATTTAGGTGAACCTCTGGAATAATACCAAAACAAGGTTTGCGACATGGACCCGCCCCCCCCTTTTCCCACGCACACACATGGCCATGTGGGTCTTGTGCTCCGTGACAATAACATAATTAGGATATCCCAAGACATCTGCAGCCACAAAGAATGATTAATATGCCCGTATCTATTCACAAATCATCGGCTCACCTGATATGAAATGCTTGCTACAGAGCCAGGTGTAGGCTGTCGGCTGCCAATTATTCCTCTTCACGGCACCTAAACACTTTTGTCGCCCTTCCTCATTGGCTGGGAACCAGTAAAAGTGTACACCACTTCCAGTTTTCTGCCTTGTCTTACAGCCGAAGGCACAGCAGTGGAATACCATTGTGAAATCTGCAATTGTCTCTCTCTAGACTTATGATAATTTGCCGTCCAATGTGCCGCCGTAAACAAAAGTCACATGACTCATGACTCATATGTAAAAGATCTATTGATGCAGTACTGGAGTGACTAATGGATCCATCTTTCGAAAATTCTTGTCTTCTTAACCCTGACCAACCTCCTCCCCCTTCACCTCCAGCCAAAAACCCTGCTTTTGATTCTAAGCAACCTCCTCCCCCTTCACCTCCAGCCAAAAACCCTGCTTTTGACCCTGACCAACCTCCTCCCCCTTCTCCTCCAGCTCCAAACTCTGCTTTTGACCCTGACCAACCACCTCCCCCGTCACCTCCAGCCCAAACCCTGCTTTTGAGCCTGACCAACCTCCTACTATCACTCCCCCATTCTAATGCCGAAGTTGAAAGATTGTTCAGTGAGCTAAACATTGTGAAAACGAAGCTCAGGAATCGTTTAAATACAACTTCTGTAAGTGCTATTATTTCCGCAAAAAGTGGGTTGAAGAAGGTTGGTAAATGCCGATTCTCGTATGACTCGCCCAAGTCTGTGTTACAAGAGATAGGAACACTGGCAGCCTATAAGCCTACTTCAATTATTTCTGGAGAGCAAGATTTAGGCCTAGCACTTCAACAGCTGTGTTGGTGGACACAGCAGATGACGAGGAAGAGGATGGTATCCTATTCTCTCTTTAGATGAGCAGCCTAACAAATACGTATTATTACATATTGATTTATATTAATCTTGGGTATTATGTAGGCAACTTCACAATCTAGCAGAGTTTTTGGCCAGTACAGCTGAATATCATAATCCACAGTTGGCAACCCTGATTCTCGATCCTTCTGTGTTTTGGTTTGTCTGGAGCAAGGTCACGGACTACTGCCTGGAGCTATCGTTCTCCTAATCCCATAATGAGTTGGTGCACCGACTGCTATTCCCCTAAAAAGTATTTTGATTTGTATTGTGCCTACATTAGTAATATTTTGAAAGTGATATCTTCCCTGGAAATTGTGATATGAGAAGAGTGCAGAGCAGCTGTGTGTGAGGAGATGCAGAAACATCTGTTGTCAGCAGTTTGACACCCTGGGATAAGGTCGGTGAGTCACTTACCCTCGATAAAAAAAAAAAAAAAAAAAGTATTGGCACCCTTTCAGTGTGACATTATGATACACGGAGTATGATTTGTGGAAAATAACACGGATATGTTGGTACAGCAGTTGTGACAGAGTTTCCAGTTAGTAATATCTAATCCCACACTTTCATGCGGTATTGCATTATAATGGGCATTGTTCACAACACGCACATGTGTGAAGAAGCATTTCACATCTAATCTAACCCCAGGGAGCTGATACTTTTTTTTTTTTTTTTTTTTTTGTGGTTACCTCACCGTGATGCAGAAACTGTTTTGTAATTATGAAATAATGTGACAAATTCTTATCCTATACAGCATCATCCAACCACCTAGGGGTTAGGGTGGTCAAAGGGCAGCTGCATTATCTAATTCCTTGAAATGTTCCTATGATAATTTTTTTTTTTTTTCACATTAAAGTATATTACTTTTATTTCATTGCCTGAAACTACCTGAAAGCTCTAACACTTTCAGGGAAGCAGGTCTTGGGGCAAGTCATGGTGCAAGTCTTGATATAAGTCTGGGAGTGGACTTCAACCAAGTCCTGGCAGAGTATTTTACTTCTGACACTGGGTCCAGCATGGCCATTGTCTGGTTTTCAAGTATTTTTCAAGTCTTGCCTAGACCTGGAACAACTCCAATCTCCCTGTTGTCATCTAGCAGGTGTGGAGAAGCAGTACATAAATAAAGGACCAACATCTACAGTAAGGTGTTTCGTCGACGTCCTGCATGACCCTGCTCTCCTTCCCAGTAAGTACAATAGAACATTTTCGGACACCAAGAATTTGGTGATCAGTAAATCAAATGGTCAACGCTACCATGTATATCATGTACCCTTCAACAAGTTATAGTGTGGGCACCCCTATATATTATGTCCATTTATTATTATTTTGATATGTATTACTAATAACAGTTCCTGAAATATTTCATGTTCATGAACCTTAAATTTAAACGTACTGACCAGTTATTATTTGTAAGTGATTTTTTTTTTCAGTACACTAGGATTTGGATTAACCACATTAAGCATTAAAATAATCTTTAAGACAGTACATAAAATATACTGTAATCCTCATATTTTTTTTTATATTGGCGGCCTGTCTCAAATATAATGCATTTCCTATTAAAACAACTGAATCAAGGAGAATCAACTATGCCAAAAATGTAAATGGGACTGTTTATTTGGAGAACAGTTTAACGAATGTCTTGAACTACAATGTAGGTAACGATGAGCCAAAAGTTATCTGCTTTGTTATTAGGAAAACGAAAGCCTTCTACAAAATCCACCAACTCCAAAGAACGTAAGAACCGGTTACCAGAATTGTTCTGACAGAAAGGATGGGAGAAAACAGGAAAAGAACGGAGTAGACACAAAAAACGGTTGATAAAGATAAAGGAAGAAGTAGGCAACTCTACATATGGCTGGTATGGAGGACATATTCATGGTAGGGTGGGGGTGGGGGCGTCCAGGCCATATACTGTATATTATAATGAGCATTGCGGCTTCTTGTCATTTGAATTACTTTCAGGACTTGCTGTGAGGGGTATCTATTTATTTTGTAATAATATATGCAGCTTGTCCTTGAGGGTTCGGCTGTAAATGACACTACATTTAAAATTTATATACTCAAAGTGAAATGGTCAAGCTCTTCATTCACTAAGATGCTTAAAGTTCAGAAACTCTAGTCCACCCATCACAATCTTTTTTTTTTTTTTTTTTTTTTTTTTTTTTTTGTCCAGGAGCATAGGGGCCTAGGGCTGGGCCCGACATTTAGGTGATCAGCCTCACTCACCCACGAGTGATATTATGTGAGCAATAAATTCTAACTACCCCGTAGATATAAAGCTTTACAGGCTCAATCAGGGTGAAGCGTCTTAACTCATTAATCTATCTATCTATCTATATATATATTGCCAGACGCCACAATCCCGTAAGGGGTGGCCATTTGACTTTGAGTTATTTGTTTTATGGGGAGGGGCACTAATCCTCCACCAACCCACTTGCTGACACGTAGGGAGCACGTATAGTTTGGTTATATGGTTACCACCCAGCGTAGTAAGTGGTTTCTTGGCTTACAGGAAACCATTTAGCTTGTCACTCAATGTAAAGCCACCTGTAAAGGAAAGAAAAGCAATAAGAAGTGACAGGAAAGATGGGAGAAATATGAAGAGAGGAGGGTAGCCACAGAAATAGAATGATAAAGGCTAAGGAAGAAGTAGGCAGCTCTACACTCATTAAACTACCAGGCATAATTTCTATATGGTTATCACCCAGTGCAGTAAATGGTATCCTGGTTTATAAGAAACCATTTGGCTGTCACTCAGTGCACGTTCATCTAAAGGCAGTACCACATCAGTTGAGTAGATGATGGGCGTCCCCACCTATCACAACAGAAGATTTAGACACTGATCCAATGGGAAGTGATGTCAGTGGAAAGACCTCTTTAACTACTAGGGTATCAGCAGCACTGGCAATAATATTATGCTCTTGACCTTCTTCATATGTTATAAGGGATGGGCAAGTAATACCATTTCAGTGTTTAACATATATTGCGATATAAAAAGGGGGGGGGGACGAGTATAAAAAATAAGGAAAAAAAAGGACAAATATGAAAAATAAACCAGTCATTCTTAAACACTCATTGGAAAATTTAAGTGAAAATTATCTACCTCATCAACTGTGAAGGTAATTAGTGGCATTCACTAAGACACTTTCTTAAGCACTATGGTACTGTAGTAACTATTGATGTATCCAAAGAATAATAAACATACAGTATTTATCACAATGTTATAGATCAAAACCAAATCCTATTCAACACCATACTCTCTCCTGGGAATGCTGTACTGCATTGTATAAAACTATACATATGACATTACACTGTATAAAAATAATAATCATGTAGAGAGCCATATTCTTTCTTGGGAATGTTGCATATTCTAAACATATCACATTACTGTGTCTAAAAATAATATATAGAGAGCACCATATTCTCTCTTAGGAATGCTGTATATTCAAGCCTTAACCTATCACGTTAATGAAACACATTTTTTATGCATAAATAATAATCATGTAGGCCACTGTAGTACTTCCTGGCGATGCTTTATATACAAAACTAAACATATTTATCACATTACGCACAAAAATAATAATAATCAAGAACTCCTACCTCTCCTGGCAATGCTTTATATTCAAAACCAAACATGTTTATCAGATTATTATGCACAAAAATAATAATGCAGAACTCCTGTGTCTCCTGGGAGGCCTTGTGCCAAAATTATCTCCGAGACACTCTTGAGGTTTAATTAAATCTTATCACGACTGAGACACCTCTAATGTACGTATTCTATTTCTAACCCCCAAACGATTCAAGTCATAGACCCCTGGGAATTATTCACTTAACTAAAATTACCTACTTTTCATTTTACTTGGACTACCACCTTATTATTTAACACTCAAATTCAAAATATTTCCCTTAATCTATGTATAATCATCTGGAGAAAGCATAAAATGAAAATGAAGTAGAGCTTG
Source organism: Coenobita brevimanus (assembly GCF_032717465.1). Lineage (NCBI taxonomy): Eukaryota > Metazoa > Arthropoda > Malacostraca > Decapoda > Coenobitidae > Coenobita > Coenobita brevimanus. Next base: position 17,467,014 of record NC_136997.1, on the reverse strand, counting down.
CCCTTATAATATGTGGGGTTAACTAGCCATGGTTTAAAAGCCACCGCTTTTCAGCTGGACTTAGTCATCAAATTCAAGTCATGAGACTGCTTGCTGCTGCTGTACTATGAATTTTACTCTTAAAGTACCTATTTACTCTTGTTTGAAATGGTAAGTGCACAATTATCATTTTAATTTTACTGTACTCATATTTATTATTACAGTCGTGTTCATTTTACTGTGTGCTGTACTCTTCATATTTGTACATACAGGTACTCCAACATGACCAGGGTGTTTTAGGAAAGGAGAATGATGTTGATAGTGGTCTTACAGTACACAGTGGCCAATTGAGCAGAAACCTGTCAACTCCAATACGTATAAGAATATATTCTGTAGTCCAGCTGAATCTTAATACTTACAAGTATCAAAGGGATTCACCATTCGTGATCAACTGTAAGAACTCCTTGGATCCTTATTTTTCATAACCCATGTGTGCAGATGCCACTAATCCATAACAAAACAAACTAATGAGAGAGCTCGAAATTTGCCAAATTTTTGATGAATGACATCGCTTTTGGGTGGACCGAATATTGCTTCTTATCCTTCTTTCCCTCCGCCTTCTTTCCTTAGTTGCGATTGATCAGCATTAGTCATATGAAACAGTTACAAACAGCTTGAATGATGGTTCTTGTAATTTATACATTATCTCCTGGGTAAAAACTACATCTGGCACTAGCTAATGCCCCTATGTGGGAGGAGGAAAAATGCATAGAGGTGGCAGAGGGGCCATCCATGTAAATGAAAGGGAGAACAAGATAAATGTGGCAAATCTTATTGTAAATGTCATGAATGATTGGGAGAAGAGGCATACCGTTTTATGAAAGAATGGAGAGAGGCTAGTTTAGATGCATGTAGAGTGAGGGAAACACATTTATTATTATTCAGTAACTCTACCTCAAGCAAAGTTGATACTTAATTTTTTCCATCTTCGTCAATCATACAAGTAATTATATTTTGTTTAATTTTTTAAAATGCATTCTGAAAAGAGGGAGGCAGACGTGATATAGGAAGCTTTCAAAAATTCTCTTTAACCCGTCACGTCCCGAGCCTTTCCGCACCTATGACATCCCCCAGTCCCAAGCCTTTTTGGAAAATTTTTTTTTCTTATGAAACTTCCGCTTAGGTCGAGAAACTATGGAAAATCTTGAAGAAAGTTGTCTCTGCAGTCTATAAGTGGTCTATACAGGTGCGGTTTCCCCCCGCAGGTATCGTATTCTGTAATGGGCTGGATATGCGTAAACGTTTTCTATGGTAAGGAGTAATGGGACAAACAACACACAACACCTCTACATTTATTGAATTTGTACTAATAAACAATAACAGTAACAATATAATGGATTTCAGACACATATATAGGAAAAATAAGCATTGTACCATCGCGCGAGCATAGCGAGTTAGGTCCGAGTCGTAACATGCTATCTGTTAATTTTCTGTTATGAGTCTACCGATCATTTTTTCTACTTGTATACTTCTGTTTCAATGACAATTTACTAATTACAACTGTTTGTAAGTGATTTCAGATGTTTTCATTCATTTTGATGACATGCAGCATAAGTTTAGCGTACATCAGCTTAGTAAGCGCACTCGCTATGTCTCGTATTTCAACATACCAATTTGTTTTATCACTTTCTAATTTTTTTCCCATTTACATAGAACCTTTCCCCCACCACTGTGAAGGTTTTCAATTATTTTCATTCATTACGAGGGCATTTAGCGATATGCTAGCGCCTATTCACGTAGCAACCACGATCTCAAACACTCGTGTTTCATCATCTACTTTATTTATTCACTCCAATTATATTTTCCCACTTACATTACACACGTTTACACCCCTCCAATGCACTGTACATACTTACTGCCATTATTTATTCAAGTGAGCGTGAGAATATCGCCTGAAAATACCCTCGCAAGGAATGTTACGTCATACATAATACTCACACACTTATATACTAATTCACGCACACACTTATATACTAATTATTCACTTTATCACTTGCTGACTTTTATTTTGACTAATACGTGCCTTATTCATTCGAGTAGGCGTCAGGAAATCTTATCTTTATAGACACGCTATGAATATTTGACTTATGAAATACATCATCATATACAATAATTTGAACTTATATTATACCAGTAAGAATGTCACATAATAGAAAATATATAATAAGGGGTCGTATTTATTGCACTGAGCGACAGAATATCGCATCAAACAACCCTCTCTATGTAAGTTTCAACTTAGGGCAGATTTATATACTTACACCCAATGTTTGCACTTATGTTCTACCCGTAGGCACTTTATACTAATATTTGGCGATCCACATGACTGATTTTTTCACAGAGCGTCTGTCTGTCGCATTTACATCATAATTTCTGCGTCCTTTCGCAATCACACCATGCTAAAATTGCAGCAACGTGTGGTATTCACTAAAACATGGGTGAATACACAGACCCACGTCACACTGCACGCACTCATAGCGGGTGTCCTTCCTCTGTGTCGTGAGTCGCACCTGGGAATTACTGCACACGTGACACCTGCGCTGGGGCCTAGGTCTGTTGGGCTGGGGCGGGATAGGAGTGGGGAAATGGCGGGCGGATATTCTCTGGGGAGTGTGGGTAATAGGGGCAGTGCGGGGGCGCTGTTGGGGCCTTTCAACCGCATATTTTGCAAAGATTTCTCGTGTGAGCTCCCTCACAAACCCTTCAAAGGTTTCCTGAACTCCTGTGGTCATGGCGTGAAGGTGGTGGCAATTCAGAGCAGTAATACCTAGCAAGTGAAAGAACAGTTTCTTATACCACTTCATCGTGGTCCTGGCACACTCTACCGTCGATATCATGGAGTCTGACTGGTCCACGAGGCGCATGTTTATATTATAGTCCATGACACATTCAGGTTTCCAAACACGACGCCTGCTCTCGCTATGGTAATCAACAGAATCAGTACGGTGCATCAAGGGGCGGTGAACCGTGGACAAGAGGCTTACTTCTCTGTTGTGGTTCCACATTGTTGCAAGGATGTTGTTTGCTTTGAAGAAGACAACCTCACTCCTTGCAAGTTTCCGCCCTACCTTGACCATGTGACGCCGGTTCACCTTTACGGTTCCACATACTCCCGTTTCATGTCTGTGAAGATAACGAGCGAGAAGAGGGCTAGTGTACCAGTTGTCGAGGTAGAGAACGTGACCACGATGAAGGTAGTCTTGTATCATCGTCTTTACCACTGCTCCAGAAAGTCCTATACTTCGATCTTCTATTATGTCTGTCTGTGCACCGGTGTACAAGACTATGTCTTGCACGTATCCAGTCCTACAGTCACACATAACAAAGATCTTGAACCCAAAACGGTGCCTTTTGCTGGGTATATACTGTCTGAATGAAATATTGCCTCTCCACAACACGAGACTCTCGTCTATGACGAGATCTCTATAGGGATAGAATGAGGATCGAAAGGTTTGCCTGAGGTGATCAAAGACCAGCCTAATTCGCCTCATTTTGTCCGTGTTGTTTGTATTTGCAGGGTCATTAGCATCATAAAAATGGAGGCGACTTAGAATTTGTTGAAACCGTTTACGGCTCATCACTTGACCAAATATGGGGGTAAACATAACAGGGTCCGTAGTCCAGTAAGCAGGAATTCTATTTTTTCTTATTATACCCATCAAAAGGACAAGGGCAAAAAATAAGAACATTTCTGGAATGGAGACAGGGTAATCATAAATCATTGAATGCCTACTCCTTGTTCCCAATCTTTCACTTTCTAGCCGCTGGCCGCTTGCAAACAGGTTTGTTTGAAGCACGATCTGATCAACGAAGGCCTCACTGAAAAAAAGGTGGAAAAAATCCAACCTGCTTGAATTGCAGTGAATACCTGGTGCAATGCAGCCAGATCGCCCATGCTCAGTGAAGGGGTGAATGAGGGGAGAAAAATCACTCCCATCCTCCCAATCCCACGACACAAATCCCTCGTCCCCATCACCGCCTTCCGTCTGGGTGGGGAGGAGATCCTGGTTGGGGAGGTTGGGGAGAAGGAGTACGGAGGGCTTCCCCACTGTCACTCCTCTTCCCTCTGCCTTTACCCTTTCCCTTTCCTTACCCTTACGGCCTTGAGGAACATTAGGGGCTGTGGGGATGAAATAGTTTGATGTTGGGGAGCAGAAGACGTGCTGGGGAGTGGTTCCTCCCCACCTTCCCCCTCCATTACCACACCACGTGCTCTCTCACGCAACCTTGCTCGACCACGTGTTAGGGGATATTGGGGAGCATAAGACGTGCTTTGGAGTGGTTCCTCCTCACCTTCCCCTCCCTCACAACCCCACGTGATAAGGAACGCACCCGCACTGGCCCACGTGATCCACTCTGCCGCCTCACACTGCGTAGGGAGAGCAATGACTCACCCACCTCACTCTCACTTTCCCTAATCCCAGGAATGTCCATTTCACTCCCACTCCCTCCACTTCACTTCCTACCGCCCCAAACAGAATGCTTGGCCCATACCTGCTTAGACGACGTGGTGTGCGCTCTGGGCCACGATGCGTAATCACCTCCCGCCCATACCACGTGGCAGCACGTCCCACGTCTCCGTCCTCGTCCTCGACCTCGAATTCGGCTTCCAAGGAACGCTGGGGATAGGGATATGACATACCACGTGCCTTCTTTGCCTCCTGCCCCTCTCTAGCAGCACGGTAAGTCACGTACTGCCGTTTCCTTGGTGACGGAACTTCCTCGTCACTGCTGGTGGTTTCTTCCTTGTCTGGCTGCACATAATCTTTGTCCATCTCCTCGTCATCCAGTGGGGAATCACTGTCGCCGGTAAAGGTGTCCAGGGCGACTTGAATTTCGCTCTCTGAGAGACCTCTCTTAGCCATGTCTGAGCAGGACCGTGGCTACCAGGTGAGTGGACGAGTGGCGGGCTAGCGCGGGTCGCGCGGGGTCGCCGAGTGTCCCCGCCTGGTGGCAGGTAGGGGAAGGTCAGGCGAGGGTACTTACCGCGAATCAAGCGCGAAATTTGAAAATTGTCGAAATTATGCACATTGCAATTGCACGACGTACTGGTACGTCGCCGGGACTGGCAAATGCAAATCGTGGTGACGTACCCATACGTCGTCGGGACGGGGCGGGTTAAAAACAGATTTGCTCGATAACACTAGTCAACAACAACAACAACAAAATATGTCATGGTTCTGAATTGAAATGGTCTCATTCTAGGGTAATTGATGGTACTGAACTCTAATATGGCATCAATAAGGACGCATTAGGTCCGGTTCCTGAAAACCAGTATATCGGTGTATCTAGCTCACAAGATGTGACTCATGCATTTGTTTGTTTGGTTTCATCAATTAAATTTGTATTTTTGTTGCAGGTTACATATACTGTTTCCACCTCTGTTCTTGCAGAAAATCTCAGTCACATTGACAGTGGTGAATGATGGAACGCCATAAATGTTTAAACGATCCTGACCATTTTTTTTTTTACATTTGTTTAGCGTTCACCCCGGAAAGCTTCAAGAAACCCATCACGAAGGCTGTTTGAGTGAACTACAAAAGCTACTTCAAATGTCCATTGGGCGACCAAGACAAGAAATGGGCGGCTCACATAGCGTGTAGGTCCTGTGTCACATGGAAAACGAAGTTCGGCTTTGCCATTCATAGTACCAATGTTTTGGCGAAAGCCCAAAGACCACAGCAACAACTGCTACTTGTGTCTCAGGAACATCAAATGAGTAACTGTCAAGACACGAGCCACAGTACATTATCCCAATATCGCTTCTGCAATCCGACCAGTGCCACACAATGCAGAACTGCCAGTTCCAAACCCACCTTCTGAACACGAGTTAAGCAGCGCTGATTCCAGTCATAGTCTCATGGATGATGACTGCCAGGACGACTCAGGACACGTGGTCCCAAACCATTTAACCAGGGAGCCCTTCATAATCTCATAAGGGACCTTGATTTGTCTAAAGAAAAGACAGAACTCCTGGGATCACGACTGAAGCAGCATAACCTGCTGGAAGATGGAGTGCACATCACTATGGCACGTCATCGGCATAGATAACTGTCTGTATTTTTCAAAATGGCAACCAACCTTTGGTGCTGCAATGACACGGTGTCTCTCTTGCAACAGCAGCTGGATGATTGGAGGCTGTTTATAGATTCAGGGAAAGACCCTCTGAAAGCAGTCCCCCTACACAACGGGAATCGGCTTCCTTCCGTGCCAATAGCACACGCAGAGATGTCTGACAGCTATGAAACTATGAAGATTGTGCTTTCCGCTATCGAGCATGAGAAGCATCAGTGGAAAATATGCGGGGACTTCAAAGTGATTAGTCTACTTCAGAGCGGTTACACAAAGCACATGTGCTTTCTCTGCTTGTGAAATGGTAGTGCTAATGCCGAGCACTGTGTAAGGAAAGAATGGCCGGCAAGACCAAAAGATGCAACCAGAAGGTTCAACTGCCTTCATAAACTTCTGGATAAAGAGAATATATTCTTGCCTCTGCTGCATCTGAAGCTGGGCTTGGCGAAAAATTTCGTAAAAGCCATGGATCAAATGGGTACCGGGTTTCACAACTTGTCTATGAAGCTCGGTTGCGTGGTATCCGAAGCCAAGTTGAAAGCAAGGGTCTTGAATGATCCTCAGATCCGCATGCTGGTTAATTATTGTGACTTCATCAAGGCAATAAACCCGCTGGAGAGAGACACATGGGAACGTCTCACAAAACTACCTTGAAAACCATTGTGCAGACAACTACGAAGAAACTGTGGCAGGCATGTTACAGACTTACCGAGCTCTGGGCTCACCTCGATTCCTTCTCAGATAACCTCGGAGACATCAGTGACGAGCACGGTGAAAGGTTTTGCCAAAACATTGCTATAATGAAGAACAGGTATGAAGGCCGACTGAGGGCGACTACTGCTGGATGCAACAATGTGAAGAGAGTCAGCTGAACAAGCTAAAAAGCAAAGTGCAGAAGAATTTTGAGAACTTCATCGCTTGCTAATAAAATGTGCTTTGGATTTCCATATTTTTGTACCATAAATCATCACACCATTATCTGTGTGTGCCTCAGTTTATGTTACAAGGTTGAGATGAGTTACAGTATGCCACATTGAATATGTTTTCAGTCTGATATTCAAGAAACCTGGTCCGATAGCACAAAACGAATATCAGATTTGAAACCAGTGCATACAAATTAGTCAGGGACACATATTCACGTATGAGAACCATTATGGCTGTTGACCACTGGACATGGCCATAACAGTATCATCCTACCAAACAATAACAATACATGATATTTGGGCAGAAACTCTTTGAATGAAATCCAACGTAGCAGTCGTCTCTGAAGGATACTGTATCCCACAGCAACGGTATGCTGCAAGCAACATCGAGTCCATTATGAAATGCCCTGATGGATCGTTGATGACAACCATCCAACGACTGCATAAATTTCTGGTTAGTAAGCATAGAATCACTTGCAAACCAAAAAATGTGTCCCATATTGTAATTGGGGTATGGAATGGAATTGGAAATTTATGTTGAATACTATTAACTCTGCTTCCCCAGAGATTTCACCAACATCCTACACTTTCCAGTTTTTTTTTATGGATATGTTTTAAGAAAATTATTTAGCCTTAAAACTACGAAGAAAGTTTTTAACTCCTTGTATTTGTAGCTCACCTGTGATTAGCCCATAAAAACAGTGAGAGGGCCATCATAATTTTAAAACAAACCCTACATTGTTCATTTTGAATGCTGTAAAAGGTACTTACCACAGGCAGTGAGGGATGATGTAGAGAGCATCTTGGTGCTCTGCTTCTGTACATCATACTTAGTTACAGTTGATTGAAAAATATCTAAATAAATGTAAGTGTAAATGACTGATAAGTGGAAACATTAGCTTTTGAATCTCCTATCCCACCATTCCATGATGTACACGGTGTCATCACACTACCCAAGTACTTAAACGTACTCACATTTTCCAATTCCTCACCATCCAACCTCACTGTACATTCACTGACTTCACCTCTCTCAAGACCATCACTTTACTCTTCCCTACATTCCCCTTTAGATTCCGTTTCTTACACACCCTCCCAAACTCATCCACCAAGCCTTGCAGCTCCCCTTCATCTTCACTCAACAACACAGTATCATCTGCAAACAACATTACAGGGAGTTTCCAAACACTATCCTCTCTCACCAGGGCCACTCCAACATCCACTACCCTACCTTGTACCTCTATTATTAACCCATCCATGTACAGATTGAACAGCCATGGAGACATGACACATCCCTGTTTCAACCCAACCTTCAAAGAGAAAAATTCACTTAGTTCACCATCCACACACACTGCAGCCCTCGCACCATCATACATACTCTTCACAACATTCAACAACTTCCCATCTACTCCATATATTCTTAATACTTTCCACAATCCTTGTCTTTCCACCCTGTCATATGCTTTCTCCAAATCCATGAAAGCCGCATACAACTTCTTTCCCTTCTCTAGAAACTTTTCCACTAAAGATCTAAGAATGAATATCTGATCTACACAACCTCTTCCCTTCCTAAAGCCTCCCTGTTCTTCTCCAACTAATTCCTTTGTTCTTTCTCTAACTCTGTCAATAAGTATCCTACCATACACTTTTCCTATTATACTAAGAAGACAATTGCCCCTATGATTACCACACACTTTTTTTCCCCTTTTCCTTTGTACAAGGGAATAATTATACCTGACTTCCAATCCTCCGGACTCTACCTTCCTCCCAGGCCAATCTGCACATCTTCCACATCCATTCTACTACAACCTCTCCCCCATGCTTCAGCATTTCACCACACACTCCATCAATTCCTGGGGCTTTCCCCAGTTTAACTTTCTTCATTGCTTCCACAACTTTTATCCTACTGATTTCTTCCTGTCTTCTTACCTCCCTTTTTCTCCCAGCCATTCCCCAGCCACTTATACTCGCATTACTTAGATCCTGTATGTTCAACAATTCCTGAAGTGTTCTCTCCATCTGCTCACCTTTTCTCCCTTCTCCACTAGTAATCTACCATTTTTATCTTTCACTCCCCTGCTAACCTCACTTCCACCCTGTCTTACTCTCTTCACTTCTATCCAGAACATCTTCCTACAGTCCCTCCAATTTACACTCAAATTCCTTCCAAATTCCTCACTTCTGTCCAGAACATTTTCCTACAGTCCCTCCAATTTACACTCAAATTCCTTCCAAATTCCTCATCCACTCTCTTCTTACTCTCTCTTACTAATCTTTTCACCTCTCTCTTTCTTTCTACATATAACTCTCTCTTCCGCCTCTCAACTTCTTCCACGCCCCTATTTCTCATCCATTCATTGTATGCTTTCTTCTTTTGTGCCACAGCCTGTCTCACCTCTTCAGTCCATCACGCTGTTCCTTGCACCCCCCTCCGTCTTCTCTTCCTCCCACACACCACATCACATGCTGCACATATTTCTTCTGTAAATATCCTGCACACACCTTCCACGTCCCCCATCTGCTCCAATTCATATTTGCCCAATCGTTCCTGCACTTCTCTCTTATACTCTGCTTTTTTCTCATCCTCTTCTAACCTTTCCACTCTCCTTGCAACTACTGCTTCCTCTCGCCTTTCCTTTCTTCTATTTCTCCATCTTTCTTGGATCCTAATTCTGGCCACCACCAAGTTGTGGTCAGAAAGTCCACTCCCCCAACCTCCATAAGCTTTCATCCATTACACATCTTTGCATCCTTTCATCCACACACACATAATCAATCATTGTTTTCCTTTCATTCAGTTCACCATCCAGCCTTCTCATCACTCGCCATGTATACCTGTGGATCATTTTATGCCTGAAGAGGGTATTGGCTATCACCAACCCCATCCCAGCACAAATGTCCACTAACGCACTGCCATTCTCATCTATTTCAGCAGGCACACCCCACTCACCAACTATTCCATCCACCTTCACATTTCCTACTTTACCATTCATATCACCGATCAAAAACACTCTCTCATTCCTTCCAAACTTATCCATGCACACTTCCACATTTGTCCAGAACTCTTCTTTCACTCTGGTAACACGATCTTGCATTGACACATACACGCACACAGTCACCCACATTTGTATTTCAACTTTCAATCTAACCTACACAATCCTTGACCCAACTGATCCAAGCTCTCTTATGTTTTTGTTCCATCTTTTACTCACAACTACACACACTCCTTCTTTTGCCCTCTTATTCTCGCCTATTCTTGCACATATACCCCATCCATACTCCCATTCTCTCACACTCTCACCTCTTCACTTAGTTTCAGTTACTCTCGTACATCAACTTTTGCACAATCACGTACCTGGACTATCACTCTCTCTTTCACCTCATCATTCGCACCTCTTACATTCCATGTTGCAATTACCATGTCCTTTGTCCGGTCCTGGGTCGTCACCTTTTGGTCAGTCCTTGTCCGAGGCTACTTGTTTGACTTTTTAGTTAGTTGTTTTCTGGGGAGGGGCACTAAACCTCCGCCAACCCTTTTAGTCACCTTGTATGACAAGCAGGAATATATATATATATATATATATATATATATATATATATATATATATATATATATATATATATATATATATATATGTATATATATATTTATACATATATATACATATATATATATACATATATATATATATATACATATATATATACATAAAACCTCGATATAACGGACTTCAGTAGACCGGATTTCGCTTTTATCAGACTTGAGGAACTACCACATTAGATTCCTATATATCGGGAAAAGTCTGACAAAGCCAGAAGCAGTCCGGACTGCGTGACCACTTGTGCTATATTCACCACAATAAGTTAAATAAAAGACATGTTTGTCTATGTACAGTACAGTATTATTATATATATTATAGCATTTGATTAATGTAGGGAAGTTATAACACAGTACAGTACATCAATAGTAGTTAAAACAGTTTAAAAACCGTTAACACGATCCAGACTAATGTCTGATATATTAGAAAATGTCCGGTTTAGCAGGAGGACTCCGGATGTTTCTTTTATCAGAATTTTGCTGTTTTTTGGAATGGCATGGACCCCAATTAGTCCGTTATAGTGAGGTCATACTGTATATATATATATATATATATATATATATATATATATATATATATATATATATATATATATATATATATATAATAAGCAGCAGCTTGTGTATCCACTGCAGAACCGGCCTATCCCGACCAAAGTCGGGACGATACAGCCAATGTATCTCTACCAAGTGGCTTAGGCTGTCTGGTTGAGATTCTTTATAGGGTGAGATGAGCTTGGAAATGTAATTGTGGTCCCGGAGTGGCTTTAGATGTGTGTCTGGTCTGTGAACCAAGTGTAATCGGCCTGCACAAGACGAGTGGGTGCAAGCAAACTTTATATTAAGTGATACTGGTTAAACCACAGCATCCCTTATGGCTGCCAATGCAGTAGGTGGCAGGATGAACACTCCAAAAGTTTATGACCGTGGAGGGGCGCGAACCCTGGCTCACCTGTTTACGACATGCACACTCTGCCACTGAACTCAAAGAGGCTCCATATATATATATATATATATATATATATATATATATATATATATATATATATATATATATATATTCTAAATACGGATAATATATTATATATATGAGGCGTGTAGTGGAACAGGGGCTTACATGCCAATATGGCTGTTTTTGAGTTAGCTATGGCAACACATTCAGCAAGTCTTCCCCTATCACTTGGTACATCGTGTGAAAGGAAACTCGACCATCCAGCAGGGCTACAGAGGGTTGAGCGTGGTGTATCATGTGCTGTGAAACCTTCCTATCAACTCCAGACCTCAGTCCACATACGGGCTTAAGCACGCGAGCCTACCGGCCAATGAGAGGCCGTCTTGCAGCCGCCATCATTTTGATCCCGCTCCTAAACCAATCCGGTGCGTTCTACTGTCCCCGCCACGGCAGTCACACTTCCCCGCCACACGTACAACACTTTCCCAGGATTACTCTCTTATTTTAGTGTTTTTTTGGTGGATAATATTAATCAAAATGGACACCACTAGTTCTGAAAGTGAAGTGGATACACCCAAGCAGCCACTGAAACGACAAAGAAAGCCTGAGACATGGGCATAGAACATTGAAAAGAAAAAAAGAGACAGTGGGCATTCCTACATTAGTAGAAAGACCAAGCAACAGGTTCCTGCTCGTGTTATTGGTTCCCCTTGCCAGTGTAGTGGAAAGTGTTTTGAGAAAGTTGGAAAAGAAAACTTTCATCATATCTTTAATAATTTCTGGGGCATGCAAAGCCATGATGTGCAGTCGCACTATATTCATAGTAGAGTGAAACTGAAGGAGGTAAAGCGTGGGCGAGTGAAGGGGAGGGAAAGTAGAAGAAAGGCAACAAGAGAATATTCTGTGCTTGTGAATAATGATCCCATTGTTGTCTGCAAGCAAGCTTTTTTGAACATGCATTCTCTTTCCGATAAGTGGGTTAGGAATGTCCTAAAGAAGGCAGCAGAGTCAGGTACAGGAACTCTAACACCTGACCAAAGGGGGAGACATGCACCGAAACATAAGATAAGTGAGGAGGCAGAGAAACTTGTGACTGAAAACATTAATTTGCTACCTACATGCAGCTCTCACTATTCAAGAGCAAAGAGCCCAAGAAGAATGTACCTGCCCTCTGGTTCGACTTTCACAGGTGTCTACGAGGCCTATGTGCAGGATCTCAAGTCTAAAAACATGGAAGACCTCATAGTGTCGTCGTTTAAGTTCAAGGATATGTTGCGTCTTTACAACATTGGTGTGGCACCCCCTAGGTCTGACACTTGTAATTACTGCGACGAGTTTAAAGTGAAGATGGATCAACTTGTACCTGGCAAAGATGACGAGGAGATAACTCGACTTAAGCTGAAAAGAGTCCCCCACATTGCCCATGCTAAGGCCTCTCATGCCATTATGAAGACTTACAAGAAGGACCAAAACCCAGCTGTTGCCGTCATTGCAATCGACCTGCAACAAACACTGGCCACGCCCCGACTGTCTTCAGGTGTACAGTATTACAAGCGAAAGATGTGGACTTATAACTTTGGGGTGCATGATATCAAGAAACAGAAAGCTTATTTTTATGTCTGGAATAAGGCAGAGGGAAAAAGAGGGTCGATTGAGGTGTGCAGTTGCCTTAAACATTACGTGGAAAACTATGTGCCAGAGAGTGTGGGTAAAATCATTATCTTCTCAGATAACTGTAGTGGTCAAAATAAAAATATTAATATAGTGCTCTCATACCTGAGCTGGGTTCATGATGGTAGGTTCTCAGCAGTTGAACACTACTTTATGGAGCCAGGACATTCATACTTACCATGTGATCGAGATTTTGGAAACTTTGAAATAAAACTAAAGGGAAAAGAAATTTACACCACACCTCACTACATCAGTTTCATGAAGGATAGCAGAAAAAATAACCCATTCACAGTGATTTCTATGACTCATGACTCTCTCTTTGACTTTAACATACTTCAGAACAGTGTAACAAAAGCTAGTCAGAATGGTACTGGGTTCAAGAATGCCAAGAAGTTTGTGGTTAGTAATAATAACATGATGGGGATAGAGGTAGTGGCTGGGTATGGGAGTTATCATGCACCTGTCTTCATGAAACTGCAAAAGGGGCGCTCTTCAGTGTATGACCCCTCAAAATTCAACCTTCATGACGTCCAGCTCCCTCTAAAGTATCCAATTGGTGTGCGTCTTGATGAGAATAAGCTTCGGGATGTGAAGGAATTAACCAAGTACATCCCTCAAACACACCTGGGATTCTACAATGACCTTTTTGCTGCACAAAACCACCTGGGGGTGGAGATCGAGAATGTCAGTGGAGACACTGACACCGACGACGACATCCTCGACTATTAACTCCCCCACCCCTCCCTCCAAGCACATCTTTTATCCTAGGACTATTCGGTACAATGATGAGGTTTATAAAAATAATCATAATGTCTCATATTCAAGGAAAGAAGCATAAGGTAGTGAACAAATATTAATATTTACAATATTTACAGTAATCATTATTTACAATAAGAATTCCAAAAATAGGAGTGGTCATCATGAAACTGTAACAGCTTCCTTATTTCTATGTAATTGTTCTTTTGATTAGGTTACTTGTACTCCTATATGAGTGTTGAAAATGAACAAACAAATGGGAGGAGAGTTTTTGTGTTTTTATATATAATTTTGTGTTTTTATTTTCACCGGAATGAAAAATATATATATACCATTAAAAAGGACTTTTTAAGAGCTTTATTTTCATATATTATTCATTGGGTTTATTGTAAAAACAATGCGGTGACCATTGAGCAACTTTAACCTTTAATTACTCAAAACTAATTGTGTGGCGCGTAAGCCCCTGCGCCAATACACGCCTCATATGTTATATAAATATATATATATATTGTTACATAGCCTATGATTTCATCACCCTTTGTATAATTCTAACATACAGTATGCTGTATGTTTGATCACGATTCGCCTCGTGGCTTCCATAGTGCGTGTCCTACCTCACTCCCCGCCTCCTCCCGTATAGTAGAGTAAGTCGTTCTTTCTGTTGTTCAGAGCAGGAGTGTCAACTCTTTGTCCCCTATGGCTTCATTTGCGCGTCCTTCTTACAAGTTGTATCAAGCTCTGCCGGCCCCTATATAATGAGCTCAGTCTCTTCATTAATGGCCGCTTAGATCTACTCCTCATTTTGTTAACATCTCTGTCCTCCCCTGTACAGTTGTTATTATTGTGAGTGCTCAGGAAGTCTCCAACCATCTAGCAGCTGTGTAATTTGAGTATAAGTGTTACTGCATTTTTTCTTGTACTGTATAGCATAAGGTGTTAATTCGTGGGCCTAGTGAGGTTTTTGTGATTCATGTGTTTTAGGTGTCAGCCAGTAGTAATATTTTGTATCTGTAATAATATATCTTGCATTAACTGAGCATTATCCGGTTTTCTCATTTTATCAGGGCTGACTTAGATAAATTTACTCTTGCTAATTTCGTGTTAATAGAGGCTATTGCAGTTAACCATATATTTAACCTGTTTTTGCCATTACATTATCCTTATGAGTCCTGAATCTTCAGTTGTTAGTTTGAGCATTAAACTTTAACTTGTAATTTTACCTAACTCTTTTGTTTTGAACCTGGAACTTTGCGGGACAGTTTTCTCTGTTCCGTAACATAAATTTGGCGACCTCTTATCAGGATATTCAGGATATTATCATAAGGATATTGCTTGATATTTTGTGACTGTGATTTATTAATGATGTCTACTATTACTACTCTTGATGAAGTCAAAGATTTTTTGTCAAATGTGCAAACAGTGTGTGATGTAGAAAACAGAACAAAGAATGAACTTAAGCTTGTTGCTCAACAATTGGGAATTGCTGTTCGCTCTCATCCTTCTAAAGATCAAATTGTTGACATAATTAATAAAAGCTTGTTTAATGTAACTCCTCCAGATGAGCAAACGCAGATTGAATTAGCTAAGTTACAGCTAGCCCTGCAGCAGGCTCGTATTCATGAGGCACAGGTACAGGCTCAGGCACAAATTGAACTTGGTAGGATTCAGGCAGACCATGAGTATCGCATGAAACAAGGTGGAACTGGATCATCTAGCTCTAATGATTTTGATGTGGCTAAAAATGTTAAACTTGTCCCTCCTTTTAATGAATCTGATTTAACAAAGTATTTTCAGTTGTTTGAGAAGGTACCTACAGGTTTTAATTGGCCCAAAAAGTATTGGCCAGTACTCCTTCAAACTGTTCTCACCGGTAAAGCTCAAGTAACTTATGCATCTTTGCCTCAGGATCAATCTGATAATTATGATGTAGTTAAGAGCTTGATTCTTAAGGCCTATGAGATTGTTCCTGAAGCCTATAGAGTAAAATTTAGGACAACTTAAAAGCAAGATAAGCAATCCCATGTTGAGTATGCAAAAATCAAAGAAGATCTGTTAGAGCAGTGGTTAAATTCTAAGAATGTGGATTTTGATTTTGATAAATTTAAGCAGATGATTTTGGTGGAGGACTACAAAAGGGGTATTAATAAAGTTGTAAGCCTATATCTTGATGAGAGAAGAATAGATAATTTGTCTGATGCTGCAGTTTTAGCTGATGAATATGTTCTCACTCACAAGAGATATTGTAAAGAAAAAAGGAAAGCTGGGAGTAAGTACGTTGCCTCTACTCAGAGTACAGGTAATAGGAAAGAGAATAAAGATGATGTTTATCAGGAAGTAAATACCAGCTTCACCTCTAGATTTCAGAAAAGTAAATGTACTTATTGTAGTAAGCTTGGTCATACTATGGAGAAATGTTTCAGGAGACAGCGTGATGTGAACAAAAAGGAGTCTTTAAATATTCAGTCAATTGGTCTAGTGTCCACCCTTGAGAGTTCCCAGAATTCCTTAACTGAGTTAACTGAACCTGCTTTGAGGGGTAACTTAAATTCTCATGATGAAGCTCCTCTTTTGAGCAGTAACGTGGGTGACACTCTCAAGATTTCATGTGCTAATTTCCTGTCTGATGGTTTTGTCAGTCCTCTGGACAGTAATGACAGGAAATCAGTTAAAATATATCGTGATACAGGTGCTTGCCAATCCCTTATGCTGACCAGTGTTCTAGGCTCTAATGTTAATTCCTCTGATGAAACTGTAATCTTACAAGGTGTAGGGAATAATTACTTCTCTGTCCCTCTGTGCAGAGTGAATTTAGAGTCTGGTTTTGTTAATGGTTCCGTTATGGTTGGGTTGGTTGAGACACTCCCAATGTCAGGTGTAACTTTCTTACTTGGAAATGATATTCGTGGCAGTCAAGTGTGTCCAGCTCCTCAGTTGTCTAGTGAGCCAGTGGCTGCGACCCAGGATTGTGATGTCCCTGATGTGTTCTCTGCATGTGCTGTCACTAGGGCTAAGTCTAAAGTTACTGGTGACTTAGACGATAATGATGATGATGATGTTATCCTAGCTGACACTTTTCTTGCTAATTTGGACCACTCACCAGATGAGGCAGTACCCCGTAGTGTTGAAAATTTGTCTCGTCAAGAGTTGGTTGAGTTGCAGGTTGCTGACCCTGAGTTGAAAGGTCTAGCTAACTCTGCTTGCAGTGAGGAAGAGTCAGCTGGTGCTTCTACTTGTTATTATATAAAGTCAGGAGTACTTATGAGGAAGTGGAGACCCCCAACAGCATCAGCCGACTGTGAATGAGAGGTTGTACATCAAGTTGTCATCCCTCGTGTTTGTAGGCAGGATATCATTAGAGTGGCTCATGATTCCAGTTTGGCAGGACACCTTGGAGTGAGGAAGACTGTGGCACGCATTTTGAAACACTTTACTGGCCAGGTATCTTCCGAGATGTTTCCTGGTATTGTAAGTCTTGTCACACCTGTCAAGTTGTGGGGAAGTGCAATCAGACCGAAAAGTTAGCACCTCTAATTCCCATTCCTCCTTTTGAGGCGCCATTCACCCGTGTGTTGGTGGATATTGTGGACCCTCTTCCTAAAACTTCTTCAGGATTTTCTTATGTGTTGACCCTGATTGATATGGCTACTCCTTATCCTGAAGCCATTCCACTTAGAAATATCTCAGCAAAGAACGTGGTTAAGGAAATGCTAGGGTTCTTCACAAAGTTTGGTCTGCCCAAGGAGGTACAGTCAGACCGGGGAAGTAATTTCATGTCAAATGTTTTCAAGCAGTCTCTGAAAGAGTTGGGCATCACCCAGATCACGTCTTCAGCTTACCATCCCCAGACCCAAGGAGCGTTGGAGAGATATCATCAAACACTCAAATCGATGCTCAAGAAATACTGTTTGGAACATCAGAAAGACTGGGATAAAGGTCTTTCATTCGTTGTATTTGCCGCAAGAGAATCTCCAAATGAATCACTGGGCTTCTCACCCTTTGAACTACTGTTTGACCATGAAGTAAGAGGACCCCTTAAGCTACTCAAGGAATGCTGGCTGTCGGAGGAAGATGATGTCAACCTGCTGGAGTATGCGATGAAGTTCAAAGAACTGCTGTCCACTGCTTTACAGCTGGCGAGAGAGAATTTAGGAGCTGCTCAGGAGAAGATGAAGACTTGGTATGATAAGAAGTTCAGGTTACGCCACTTTCAGCCAGGAGATCAGGTTTTGATTCTGTTACCGGTGCATGGGCAATCTCTTCAATCCAAGTTTAGTGGTTCTTATTTCGTTGAGAAGAAACTCAGTGATGCCAACTATGTCATCGCCACACCAGATCGTAGAAAGAACAAGCAACTTTGTCACATCAACATGCTAAAGTTATATCACGGGTGGGACGAAAATAACCCAGTCGGCACTGTATCTGTTCCACCCGAGTCTGCAAGTGAAGTTCTTCCATGCAGCATGAGCCTGAGTGATAGTTTGGTGAAGAATCCTGATATCATGAATGATCTCCAGACTAAGCTTTCTCATCTACCTCCCGAGGAAAGGCAGGAGTTTTCGGCACTACTGCAGGAGTACCCGCAAGTGTTCCGTGCCACTCCAGGAAGAACCACTGTGTTGATGCATGATGTCGATGTTGGAGACGCAAAGCCAATTAAATTGCCTCCTTACCGTGTGAACCCAGTGAAAGTTCCTCTCATCCAGAAGGAGCTTGGCTACCTGTTGGACCACAAGATGATTGAGCCCTGTCAGAGTGAGTGGAGTTCTCCTGTCACTCTAGTCCCTAAGCCAGATGGGTCACAGCGGCTTTATATTGACTACAGACGTGTTAATCAGATAACCAAAACAGACACTTACCCTCTCCCTCGCGTGGAAGATTACATAGACAAGATCGGAAAGGCTAGGTACATAAGTAAGTTTGATTTGTTAAAGGGATACTGGCAAGTACCTATGACTGAACGTGCTAGGGAGATCTCATGTTTTGTAACACTAGGAAAGACTTTTGGATGTTCTGTAATGCCATATGGTATGAAGAATGCACCAGCCACATTTCAGAAGCTCATGAATGTTGTAACAGAGGGTTTGGCAGGGTGTGTTGTTTATATTGATGATGTATTAATCTTCAGTGACAACTGGAAAGATCACCTATGCCATGTCAGTAAATTTCTTGAGCGTTTGGTTCAGGCTAATTTTGTAGCTAATTTATCAAAGTGTGAGTTTGGTCAAGCTAAAGTTCAGTACCTTGGGTACGTAATTGGTGATGGACATGTTGTACCACCAGGAGCTAAGGTTCAGGTTATAAGTGATCTTCCCAGACCTAAAAGTAGGAAGGAGCTACAAAGATTTTGGGGAATGGTAGGTTATTACAGGAGATTTGTTCTTAACTTTTCAATTCTTGTATCACCACTTGCAGACCTACTGAAAAAGGGAGTTAAATTTGTCTGGACCGATAACTGTGAATCCTCTTTCAGCAAACTTAAAGCTATCCTATTAAGTCAGCCAGTGCTCGCTACTCCAAATTTTGCTAAGCCTTTTAAGATGGTTGTTGATGCAAGTGATACAGGAGCTGGGGCTGTTTTGCTGCAAGAGGATGATCAGGGTATTGAACACCCTGTATCTTATTACAATAAGAAGTTCACTTTACCTGAAAAGAACTACTCAACTATTGAGAAAGAGCTTTTGGCCTTGATTTTGGGTTTACAGTATTTTTCCTTTTTATTTGTGTTCTGGTTTTGACCCCATAGTCATTTATACCGATCATAACCCACTGAAATTCCTTAGTAAGTTTAAAGATAAAAATCAGAGATTGACAAGATGGAGTCTACTTCAAGAGTATTCATTAGACATATAACATATCAAGGGGAAAGAAAATGTTATTGCAGATTGCTTATCTAGACTTTAGACAGATTGTTTTAGAGGAATAAGAAATTTCCTTTGCAAATTTCTTTTTCTTTGTGGGGAGGTGTTACATAGCCTATGATTTCATCATCCTTTGTATAATTCTAACGTACAGTATGCTGCATGTTTGATCACGATTCGCCTCGTGGCTTCCATAGTGCGTGTTCTACCTCACTCCCCCCCTCCTCCCTTATAGTAGAGTAAGTAGTTCTTTCTGTTGTTCAGAGCAGGAGTGTCAACTCTTTGTCCCCTATGGCTTCATTTGCGCATCCTTCTTACAAGTTGTATCGAGCTCTGCCGGCCCCTAAAACGCGGATCGTCGCGTTTGCGACGCTCGGCCATAAGGGCAGGACGGCGGGTCGTCGCGTTTGCGATTTTAGTAAATTTTGAATAACCGCGGGCAAGCAGGCTCCAGCTGGTATTGTCTATCAGTACCACCACCCTCTAGCTACAACTAGCATACTTTACCTTTGTACTACTGACCTCAGTTGTTGCCAAATATCGCGTTTTCCCCCCGTCCCCCCCCCACCACGGCCCGGCCAGCCTGGCTGTGATACATGGCAGCGCTCTGAGCGCTCAGAACTGTAAATCTGCGATCTCCTCTCACAAGCAGTTTATGCTACTAGGAAACGCTTGTTTCCCCAGTTGTAACACTAGCTTTTTTTCTCACGGTTTGCCTCTGTGTAGCGTCAGTTTACTGCAGGCTTTCAAAGTGAGATTATGGCGAGTTCTAGCTCTTCCCAGTCAGTGCAAGCGGCCGATAGGAACGAGAATAAAGTGGCGGACGTAAGGCAGAATAAAAAGCGCGCCGTGGTGATCTTTTGGGAAGTAATATGATTGAAAATAATGTAGTATACATGTTATTAGCTGTGAAAATGGAAAAATTTGTTGAGTGACGGGAAGACCGCCGCCACAGTGCATGTCGGCCGTACGCTTCGTTGATTTTAGCCTTATTTTCAGTGCTTATTGTACAAATACGGATTCCTAACTACCTTTACGTTGTAGTATAAAGTTTACTGTGACAGAATGAGGCTGTGGTAGAGGGGAAACCGGGTTGCTGGAGGTGTGAAAGTGAAGGTTTGGTTACCCAACTTTGCAAGTCTCCACAAGTCCTTGGGTAGTCCACGAAGGCTCAACACCTGTCTCTAGAGAAAGCTGAATGTAAGTACTATCTGCCATACCAAGTATAATGTTCTAGGGTTAATCTCTGATTTTTGGCGAATATTTTCCTACAGGTACTCAGACCGCGATACAACCCCGCCACTCGGGGGTGGTCGACTGTACACAGCCGCGTTTTAGGGGTTAATGGCCACTTAGATCTACTCCTCATTTTGTTAACATCTCTGTCCTCCCCTGTACAGTTGTTATTATTGTGAGTGCTCAGGAAGTCTCCAACCATCTAGCAGCTGTGTAATTTGAGTATAAGTGTTACTGCATTTTTTCTTGTACTGTATAGCATAAGGTGTTAATTCGTGGGCCTAGTACGGTTTTTGTGATTCATGTGTTTTAGGTGTCAGCCAGTAGTAATATTTTGTATCTGTAATAATATACCTTGCATTAACTGAGCATTATCCGGTTTTCTCATTTTATCAGGGCTGATTTAGATAAATTTACTCTTGCTAATTTCGTGTTAATATAGTCTATTGCAGTTAACCATATATTTAACCTGTTTTTGCCATTACATTATCCTTATGAGTCCTGAATGTTTAGTTGTTAGTTTGAGCATTAAACTTTAACTTGTAATTTTACCTAACTCTTTTGTTTTGAACCTGGAACTTTGCGGGACAGTTTTCTCTGTTCCGTAACAATATATATATATATACATACATACATATACATACATACATATACATACATATACATATATATATATATATATATAAATACATATATATATATATATATATATATATATATATATATATATATATATATATATATATATATATATATTCATATATATATATATATATATATATATATATATATATTCATATATATATATATAATATATATATAACATATATATAATATATATGTATGAATATATTATATATATATATATATATATATATATATATATATATATATATATATATATATATATATAATGTATAATACGTATATATATATATATATATATGATATGAATTATATATATATATATATATATATATATATATATATATATATATATATATATATATATATATATATATATATATATATATATATATATATATCCCTATGTATTGCCGTAGATAGACGCCATTATCCAGTGAGGGGTGGCAATTTGACTTTGAGTTATTTGTTTCTCGGGGATGGGCACTAACACTCCTCCAACCCACTTGCTGAGACGTTGGAAACAGGTATGGTTTGGATATATTGTTTCCACCCAGCGTTGGAAATGGTTTCTAGGCTTACAGGAAACCAATTGGTCTGTCACTCAATGTAATGACACCTGTAAAGGAAAGAAAAACAATAAGTGACAGGAAAGATTAAAGAAATAGTAAGAGAGGAGGGCAGGAATAGAAAAAGAAAGATAAAGGTTAAGGAAGAAGTAGGCAGCACTACATCAAGTGAGTGGATAATGATCGCAACCACCCACCACAAGAATATATATATATATATATATATATATATATATATATATATAGAGAGAGAGAGAGAGAGAGAGAGAGAGAGAGAGAGAGAGAGAGAGAGACCCTGTGGTACAATCATAAAGTGTGCATATTCGTACACTGAAGAATGATGGTTCGCGCCCCTCCAGGGTAATAAACTTTGGGAGCATTGTTCTGGCCATGTACTGCTTTGCCGGACATAAGGGGTGCTGTGGTTGAACCAGTGTCGCATACTATAAAGTATGCTTGCACCCAATCGGCGTTCGCGGGCCGATTACACTTGGTTGACAGACTACACACACATTCAAAGCCATTCCAACACTAGAATTACACTTACAAGCACTTCTCACCCTAAGTACCATCTCTACCAGACAGCCTAAGCCATTTGGTAGAGATACATTTTCTGTATCATCACCACTTCGGTCGAGATAGGCCGGTCCTGCAGTGGACACTCAAACCGATGATGAGATGATATACAGTATATATATATATATATATATATATATATATATATATATATATATATATATATATATATATATATATATTTATTATATTTTCTTTAATTTATGCATGGAAAAAGGAACCAATGGCTACGAGCCCGCAAAAAAATTCCTTCTATGAAATTAAAAATAATAATAATAATAAAACAGGAGAGAGCCAAATTCAATATCTGTTCATTTCGAGATGCCTGGACACACTGCGTTTGAAAGACTGGAGATCATAGGAAGCAGGAAATAAAGATAGAGGGAGACAGTTCCAGAGTTTACCTTTTGCATAAATGAAGGATTGGGAGTAACGGTTAACTCTTGCATTAGAGAGTTGGACAGAAAAGGGATGAGAGTTTATTGCTAGATGGGTGCTACGCACCCATCATAGATGTGGAAGGATGCATGCAGACAGTTCAGAGGAGCAATGACCATGGGAGTATCGATAGAAAAGAGATCAAGAGGCAACAGTGCGGCGAGGAGACAGAGGTTGAAGGGAGCCAGTAAGTGGAGCATAGTTAATGAGACGAAATTCCTTTGACTCCAGCCTGTTAGGAAGAGCTGTATGTGGGGTGCCTCCCCACACATGAGAGTTGTACTCCATACAGGAGCGAATAAATCCCTTGTATAAGGTCAACATCTGTGCACGGGTAAAGAAGGTACGAAGTCGCTTAGCACACCTAATGTATCGGAAGCAGATTTTACCGGAGATGTAATATTATCTTTCCAAGATAAATCTTGAGTGAATGAAACCCCAAGCATGTTCAAGGATGATGCTGGATTGAGCTGGATATTACTAAATTATAGTGGGTACTCCTGTGGAAGATTGCGTTGGGTTGATAGGTGTAAAAACTGAGTTTTTGATGCATTAAAAACAAGATTATTTTTATCTCAGTCTGAGATACGAGCCAGGTCAGACATTAGGAGGGCCATAGCCTCATCCCTTGTTTGTTGAAGTAACTGCTGGGGTGGACGTTGCGGGAACCAAATGGAAAGGTGAAGTGTGGAATCATCAGCATACGAGTGGATTGGGTTAGATGTACAGCTTAGATGATCATTGATGAATAAAAGGAAGAGAGTTGGTGATAGAACAGAGCCCTGAGGAACACCACTGATATATTGATCTGGGAGAAGAACGATGGCCATCTAGAACAGCAGCTATAGAACGAGCAGAAAGGAAGCTGTTAATAGAAGGATAGAAACTGTAAGAGGGCAGTTTGGAAATTAAAGATTTATGCCATACTCATTCGAAAGCCTTAGAGATGTCAAGTTCAATGGCAATGCGTTCGCCAAAGTCCCGAAAGGAGGATGACTAGGAGTCTGAAAGGTAGGTGAGAAGATCGCCAGTCGAGGGTCCCTGACGGAACCCATACTGACGATCAGAAAGAAGGTTGTGATAGGAAAGATGCTTTAAAATTTTTCTGTTAAGATGAGACTCAAAAACTTTTGAGACACAGGATGTTAGAGCAATTGGACGATAGTTAGAGGGTTGGGAATGGTCACCCTTCTTTGGGACTGGCTGAATCAAAGCAACCTTCCAGTAAAAAGGAAAGGTACAACATGAAAGACAAAGGCTAAAGACTTCACCTAGGCAGGGTGTAAGCGCAGAAGCACAGTTCTTGAGGACAACAGGAGGGAGTCCATCAGGCTCATATGCCTTGTTAGTACTGAGGCCAGTGATGGCAGAAAATTCATACATACATTACATATATATATATATATATATATATATATATATATATATATATATATATATATATATATATATATATATATATATATATATATATATATATATATATATATATATATATATATATATATATATATATATATATATATATATATATATATATATATATATATATATATATATATATATGTACTGTATGT
>NC_136997.1:17384610-17439610 GCF_032717465.1 Coenobita brevimanus | reverse complement strand
TGTCATAAACATAAATAAAAATGAAATATGATGATAGGAAACAGATCTTCGGTAGCAGTTGAATTTTATGTTGAAGAATCACGTGTTCGGTGCATAAAAGAAATGGAAAATGTAACTGATCCATGTGATATAAATATTAAAGTGAATAATGAAATAATCAAACTAATATTTCACAATTGAGGAGATAAAGCCTAATTGCAAAAAAAGTCTCAAAAACACCAAATTCAATGGATAAAAATAAAATACTAAGTGACTATCAATTACAAAGTTCTTCCCTGTTATATTACTGGTGCTTCTGTTTAACCCTTCACTGTATCATATATTCCAATTATATTCAGTTCTCAAGAGGATTTACTGGTTAAAAGGTTACATAAAACCTTTGTCAATCCATCTACTACAAAAATATCTCCCAGATTTGCATTAGTCGTCTGGCAGTAGCGAGATTATCTCAAGGCGGTAGCTCAGTCAGTTGAGAGGTGGCCTGCAGTCTTATCGGACCCAGGTTCAAATCCCCGCTGGGGCAGGGAACAGGTTAAGGATTTGATTTTAGTAAAAGCAGACTTTACTGATCTACCAGAAGACCCGCTGACATGTCGTAAAAATACCCCCGCTAAAACCAATACACCAGTCCTGTATGAGACAACCCTGGCATGTATTCAATATGGACGGTGGGTGTTAGCGCCTAAGTGGTGACATGTAGAGATGTATGGTATGTAGGAGGACTACTGGGCCTTGGGAGCAGGTTGTGAAGCCTTTGCCCAGAGTCGGACACATAAAAAAAATAAATAAATAACCTAGCTGACAGGGTCAAGATCAAAACAAATACAGCAGTAATTTCCAGAGACTGACGACAGGCATGATTCTCCTCTCTCTCTCTCTCTCTCTCTCTCTCTCTCTCTCTCTCTCTCTCTCCAAAGTGCTGGCACTGATCCTCGGTGGAGCAGCTGCTGCGCCCACGTGGAAGTCAAACCTCCTCATACATCCCTGCTTCTCGCTGTGGGAAGGATCCAGATCCAACATCGGTGAGGCGCTATCAACCACAAGCGGGCGCCGGTTCCCTACACGGCGTATGTACTGTACTGTACCTGAAGGACGGCCACACAGAAGCAGTTACTTACCTGTGATCGATGGGCCCGCTTCGCCTGACAGACTGATATTAATAAAAATAAATATATATATATATATATATATATATATATATATATATATATATATATATATATATATATATATATATATATATAATGTTGACAAATTAGAGGGTATTACCTTAAGCATATATGAAGGCAATCTGGGTGACCATTCCCAGCCCTCCAACTATCTCCCAATTGCTTTAACATCCTGTATTTAAAAAGTTCTCTAGTTTATTAACAAAAAAATTTAATGCATTTTTTCCTGTCACAACCTTTCTGATCGTCAGCATGGGTTCCGTCAGGGACCCTCCACTGGCGATCTTCTCACCTCCCTTTCAGACTTATGGTCATCCTTCTTTCTGGACTTTGGTGAAAGCTTTGCCATTGTTTCTGACATCTCAAAGGCTTACGATCGAGTCTGGCATAAATCCTTCGTTTCCAAACTGCCCTCTTACCGTTTATATCCGTCCATCTGTGCCTTCATCTCTAGCTTCCTTTCTGGTCGTTCTATCGCTGCTGTTGTAGACGGCCACCGTTCTTCTCCTGCAGCTATCAACATTGGTGTTCCTCATGGTTTTGTCCAATCACCAACTCTCTTCGTTTTATTCATCACTGACCTTCTAAGCTGTACATCTAACCCTGTCCAATTATATGCTGATGGCTCCACCATTCGCCTTTCCATTCGCTTCCTGCAGCGTTCGTCTCAGCAGTTACTTCAATGAACAAGGGATGAGGCTATGGCACAACTAATATCTGACTTATTTCATATCTCTGATTGGAGTAGAAGCAATTGTGTTGTTTAATGCATCAAAAACTCAGTTCATACATCTGTCAACCCAGCAAAATCTTCCACAGAAGTACCTTCTAATTTTTAACAACATCCAGCTCAGTCCTGCATGATCATGAAACATATTTGGGGTTTCATTCTCTAGGGATTTATCTTGAAAAGAACATATTACCTCTCTTGTCAAATCTGCTTCCAAGAGATTAAATGTACTAAACCGACCCCATGCCCTCTTTACCCCAGCATAAGTTGTTGACTTTATACACAAGTTTCATTCGCCTCAGTGTAGAGTACAAGTCTCATGTGTGGGGAGGCACCCCACATACAGCTCGACTCAGCTAGGTGGAGCCAAAGTCTTTTCGTCTCATTAACTCTCCTCTTTCTGGCTCCCTTCAACCTCTGTCTGTCCGCCGCATTGCTGCATCTTAATGTCTTTGCTATCGCTACTTCAATGATCACTGCTCCTCTGAACTGTCTGCGTGCATTTGTCCACCATTAAGGTGGGTGCGAAGCACCCGTCTACTAACAACTCTCATCCCTTTTCTGGCCAGCTCTCCAATGCAAGAGTTAACAGCTACTCCCAGACCTTCATTTATGCAACAGGTCATCTATGGAACTGTCTCTGTCTGTTTTTCTCACTGCCTAAGATCTCCAGTCTTTCACACGCAATGTGTCCAGGCAACTCGAAATGTACGGATCTTGAATTTAGCTCTCTATGATCTTGTTTTAGTTTTTTCTTGGAGGGGACAATTTGCGAGCACCTGGCCTTTGGTTCCTTCTTCCTTGCTGAAAAAAAAAAAATCATTACTACTGAATTATCGATTGTATGAATATTCATTACATGCAAAACGAGCAGGGGATGAATGGGCAGTTATGGGGGGGGGGGAGGAATAAGTATTTACTTATCATAATATAACTCATTTCTGTTTCAAATAAAGTTAAAGTTGCTTTGCGTTTCGTCGATTAATGAAAGGCTTCTAATTATTTACACAGGACAGATTTATGAATAAAGTAGTTAAAAATCATTAATCTCAGTCTATTCTCAGATTCGTAAATGATGACTGAAATGTTGTCTGGTACAGTCGACAGCAGAAGTTCGTCCCTCTCAGCGTGCGTGATACGAGCCTGTTGATCTGGGAACACTGTCTGAGATAGAGTTGTCAGGTATGGTTTAAATGGCTAACATTAAAGAAATGTGTTCGGAGATAAGTTAAGAACACATTCCCTAATGATAACATTGAACTGCAGCAGGTGGGATAATAACGTTATTGTGAAATGTATGACACTGGTGAATGAAGATTCTTCGTTAAGGACACAGACGCACAGGATTATTTGGACTGGACTGATGTTGCCAGCAAGTAGTATATGAAATATTATAGAACGTTTGCAGTCCTGAAGGTGAGGTTGCAACAAAACATTGATTACGTCAGTTACACACTAAACAAACACAGAAACTGGCAGGCGTGTTTCGCGAGTGTACGGTTTTGTTTTACAAATTAAATTACTTCCTTTCCTGACCACTCTCCCCACCCGTTTCTCCTCTTCCCAGTCACGCTCTGCCATCATCCACATCTTGTCGCTAATGCTGAAAATCGAATGCCTGTAGGTAGAGTGTGGAAATACAAAAGTGTTAAAGGAGCTTCTTCAACCTCATCGCTATGAAGTGCTATCCATGACTTGAATATAAATGTTAATAATATGAATAAATCGTCACTGTGGTGGTTAGGAGACATTACTCGTCATCATTTATATAACACATATAATCATCGTTAATACAGTGCTCCAACTACAGTACACTCCCTCTCCACCCCCTCGCAGTCTCCTCTCCACCTCCTCGCAGTCTCCTCTCCACCCCCTCGCAGTCTCCTCTCCACCCCCTCGCAGTCTCCTCTCCACCCCCTCGCAGTCTCCTCTCCACCCCCTCGCAGTCTCCTTTCCACCCCCTCGCAGTCTCCTCTCCACCCTCTCGCAGTCTCCTCTCCACCCCCTCGCAGTCTCCTCTCCCCCATCCACTGTCTCCATCACTCCTCCGACCTCCCTTCCCCCCCCTCTACCAGTACCCCTTGTTTCTCTCCCTCAACACCCCCAACCCCTCCACACAGTGTTACTTAATATACCCTGCTTCGTTTTGCCTCTCTAACTAGATCGGTTATTCATAGTTTGAATACAGTTATCATATACAGGAATTTAAGTCGTAATTGTAGTGACATTATAAACACAATACTCGTCCCCGTTATATAGCCAACTGTATTACACACAAGTAACCAGATTACTTATATTACAAAATGTCCATCGTAACTCTTAGTGTTCAATACCAAGGACTAAATAATTAAAGTATGTGTAAGCAAGAGATTAATGGCTACGGAGGAGGGGTAATAAAATGATGGCAGAATTGAAGCCTTGAATACTGTTCTTTGAAGAGTTAATGCCTCTTGACCGCCACTGTCGATCTAATAATAGTACACACTGTTACAGAATACAATCCAAAAACATAACCCAAACGTCGTTATATTGTTCGGTTCCTGAAATAAAAATGAAGAAGGGAGAGAAAACAGAGATTTGAAATAACTAGTAAATGAAGTCCGGCAGGGTCAGTACAATAAAACCGTGGGAAGGGGTTCGGAGTGTTGCAGCTAGAAACAAGGGGTACTGGTAGAGGGGGGGAAGGGAGGTGGGAGGAGTGATGGAGACAGTGGATGGAGGAGAGGAGACTGTGAGGGGGTGGAGAGGAGACTGCGAGGGGGTGGAGAGGAGACTGCGAGGGGGTGGAGAGGGAGTGTACTGTAGTTGGAGCACTGTATTAACGATGATTATATGTGTTATATAAATGATGACGAGTAATGTCTCCTAACCACCACAGTGACGATTTATTCATATTATTAACATTTATATTCAAGTCATGGATAGCACTTCATAGCGATGAGGTTGAAGAAGCTCCTTTAACACTTTTGTATTTCCACACTCTACCTACAGGCATTCGATTTTCAGCATTAGCGACAAGATGTGGATGATGGCAGAGCGTGATTGGGAAGAGGAGAAACGGGTGGGGAGAGTGGTCAGGAAGGGAAGTGATTTAACTTGTAAAACAAAACCGTATACTCGCGAAACACGTCTGCCAGTTTCTGTGTTTGTTTAGTGTGTAACTGACGTAATCAATGTTTTGTTGCAACCTCACCTTCAGGACTGCAAACGTTCTATAATATTTCATATACTACTTGCTGGCAACATCAGTCCAGTCCAAATAATCCTGTGCGTCTGTGTCCTTAACGAAGAATCTTCATTCACCAGTGTCATACATTTCACAATAACGTTATTATCCCACCTGCTGCAGTTCAATGTTATCATTAGGGAATGTGTTCTTAACTTATCTCCGAACACATTTCTTTAATGTTAGCCATTTAAACCATACCTGACAACTCTATCTCAGACAGTGTTCCCAGATCAACAGGCTCGTATCACGCACACTGACAGGGCCGAACTTCTGCTGTCGACTGTACACTAAATATTTCCTGCTTACTGAATTTGTCGATATTTTTAAGGGGACCCTGGACAAATATTGCAGTGTATTTGACCCTGTTCAGTTGGCAAGTATCCTGTGGACAAATTAATGTCATTTTGGAAGCAATATTCCTCCTCTAAATACGTAACCGTTAACAATCCTCACTGGTCCAATGCACTATCTGTATTGCTGGAAACTTCAATTTCTATTGCAGATTGAAGTGACTTTGGATAATGTATAGATACGCCACTTTTACAACTAATTGCATTGTGGTGCAGGAGTGACACGAAAGTTTCCTCACTTGGTATTTTTTTCTGAAGTTAGTCTTCCTTGTTTTTTAAGTAATATATTCATCTTCTCAAAGTAGCAAGACACACTGCGACAAGAAAGATATAAGCGCTTGATTTGTATTTCGTTAATTACTTATTGATTTATTTATTAAATCATACCCGTTAGATAAGAAAACCATTTGTGAGTCAGCTCTCTTAAGTTTGTCAGGTGACATTCTCAAAAGGCTCTGACTGAGGATCGCATTCTACCTGACGAGGAAATATTTCGTAACACCTCTTCCTTTGCGATGTATTTTCCCGGTCACACCTAAATAATTTTAATTCTCATGTATGTCACTGACTAAAACTTTGTCGATATTACGACGATCGACATAGCCATTCATTATTCAGTCTTTTATTTTTTTCATCAGAAGCGTAACTGTCCTGGGGCCTGGCTACTCAATACAGACCTGTAAGGAAAAGCTGACCAGCCTCACCTGTCCCTGAGCGGCATTATGTGAGCAATAAACCCCAACCATCCCTCAAATGGAAACCCTTATAGACTCCATCTGGTAGAGCGCCTTAACACACTGGATCATCCTGTGTCATTTGGTTATACGATTACCACCCAGCGTTTTAAATGGTTTCCAAGGTTACCGGAAACCACTTGGCTTGTTACTCAGTGATATATAAAACACACAGGAGAATGGTAAGATGTAACAATAAAATAATTCTCTAAGAACAGGTGCTACGAAGCCTATCATGCCAGCCATAGCACGACCCTGACTGTCTTCTCTCGAGCCAGTATAGTTGGTGGAAGTTACAGGCTTGTCCGCCTGGAATACTGAGGCCTCAGTGCGAATGTCCTTTCTTACTTCACTGCCATAGACTTTCTTTCCACTCACCTTAGCGAATACCATGCATGTTCAGAGGGATTTTTGCAAGGACGACAACGATAACAATGATGGAAACTTGCTTTTATGTTTTGATAATGACCTGCTGATCTACCTTATGCATAAAAATAGTTAAACACAAGTTAGTAATGTTCATTACCTATATAAAACGCACAACAAAGTAATACATACCTGTGATGAAACTATTAAATAACTGAACTAATAAAAACTTCAGGACCGTAGGCCACATCAATCGTAGACAAAAAGTTTTTTTTTTTTTTTCCGCTTGGATGTTGAATGATTAATTAGCATTTCATCTTTTTTCTCTTGATCTCTAATTCCTTCACTAGTCTGGCTCTTTGTTGGTATAATTGCTCTCATGCTCATATATTGTTACATTCCTTAAAATTTCTTGACAACAGCTAGAAAAAAAAAAAATGGGGCTACTTTTTTCTCGTATATACTACAGCTGCTACTACTCAACCTTCACACACACACACACACACACACACACACACACACACACACACACACACACACACACACACACACAAACTTCCTTTTATATTGTTGTTTAACTGCCTACTGTTCATATCTAAACACCTTGCAGGCTATTTATTTTTATGTACCAAAAATAATATGAATGTAAACTCTCTTTTTCATGGTCTTAAAAATATTTATAGGGCATGTTTGGTTTTATTATCTGGTTTATTATCAGATTTAATAATTGACGCATCTCACTCACACTGCTTCACTTTCCGTTGCGAATAAACAGACATCTATCACCTGATCGCGAATGTTACTAATGTCAGACTGTTATTCTTCCGGCAGCACTGATTGCATGCACACTTAATTCAAAAGACCCAACACAGAGAACAGATTGTGTGTTCGATAATGCAGAAAAAAACCTGTGTTTTGGTGCGATGATAAAGGTTGTCGTGTTGACTGGTGAAGGTGACATGCGCAGTAGAAGAATTAAAAAAAAAAAAAATACATAATGTGTTGACTGTAACTCGCGTTGTAGGATTATGATAAAGTTCAAGGTGTTTTTGTGATATGTGTCTGTAGAGGTCTCGTGCAGTGTGCACGGCGCATGTCGTTTGGTAGAGAGATCATAAAGGTTGTGATGCTGGTTTATAATAATGTTTTGGCTTGTGATTTGCGTTCAAGGGTTGTGAAAATAAATATTAATGGGTTTGCTGAAGTAGGGGTTTGGCAGTAGGTCCATAAGCAGAATGACCCTTGTGTTGTATGTGAGGATAATGATTTGACACCGTGACGTGCGCCCAAGGGAGATCGCAAAGGTCGACGTGTTTGCCGAAGCTAATGATTTTCCCACTGTCATGCGCAGCAAGGACGTGCTAAAGGTTGATGTGTTGATGGTAATGTGTTGAGGTTGGTGGTGTGGCTGTGGCTGCTTCACTCACCATGTCGCTTCCCGCCAGGCAACTCGGCCTCCTCCTCCTGCTGCTGATACCCGTCCCTGCAGTGGTTGGATTCGGCTCCCTAAGACTGTCCTCCCTCCTCTCAGGTCAGTCACAACTGTCCGTAATCTCATCAGCTTCGGAGTGCTCCTAACGACTTTTCCTTGCCAGTTTATTTCTGTTTATAGCACGATAACATTATCTTGTATGGCAATGACTTCCAATCTGTTTGGGCGCTTACTACGGGGAAGAAAGACTCAGCCTCATGGTAAATGAATTAAGAAGTGGCTTTTAGAAAACTTTATTACCCAGAATGATTTTAGAGTAGCATTTACATATGTAGTGCGAGGTACAGTATAATTTACCCTTTTTCCTTTTTTTTTTTTTTTTTTTTTTTGCGGTTTAATTTTTTCAAGTCACTGATACGAAACTATTTAAGTGTTGTCTCATTATGTTTTGCAGACGTAAATTTTTCTTAAAATGCACAAATAAAGGAAACCGAGAAAAACTGAAATAGAAAACCATGTCTGAAAGCGAAAAAATGTGCGTATGTAATGAATCCTTCTATCATTATTGCACACGAGATAAAATAAGCTAAAGCGAAGACTATAAAACGCCTTTTCCCCTTCGTTACTTTGCTGATCTTGCATAGTGTAGTGGGGAGGGTATCAGATTAATTAATGAACAGTTTGGGGGATGCTATGACTGAAAGTTGGGAAACTACTTTTATATTGCAGTTATGCAATTTATAGCGATATTTAAAAACATGGGTCACAGACAACAGAATAATGGGGTGTAGTATGCAAAATAAATCGCTAAGGTAGAGCCGCATATTACCCGTACCTCTCTTGCAAAGTCTGCTTACAAGAAATTATGTATGCTAAACAGTCTGCGTACTTTCTTTACCCTCGCACAAATGCTGAGTTTATACAGAGTGTTTTATTCGTTCCTGTGTAACAGGGACGATTTTGCTGGCTTCTGATCTTTGATTCATTCTTCCGTGGAAAAAAAAAAAAAATCTATGTAGAGGAATATATGATCCAAAACCCTAAATCTAAGGATCGTATTCTTGTCAGCTGACAGGGTACGAGGGTCTTCCTTATAGTGTCCATCCCTTACCAGTTCACCTTTGCCAAAGGCTGAGATGCTGCAAAATTTGGGTCGTGTGTACCCTAATTGTTTCATGAAAATATATCGTTATGTGGAAGCTATTCTAGAGTTATCGGTTTTTTATCGTGGTTATAATTACCGCTGTCCCTCTGGATGAATTTGAAAAAAACAATGTGTATTACTTTATAACTTACGAAGAAATCACCCAAACATTCCCCCAGAACACTACACGCAGCCAACGATTTATATCCTGGTCCCTATTTACGCTTCTAGGTAACGAACAGATAGGGACAAAGAAGTCTTTGCTCAAAGGTCTTGTTGTGAGTCTGCGAATTGAATCAGGGACTTACTGTTTGCGAGGCGAGCGAGTTTCCAGTTACATCACCATATGAAGTGCACTGAACACCAAGCTGTTCGCTAAGCACACAGTTGTAATGTGCTGCTATTCAGTAAATATCAGCTATACTTTCATTGATAACAGTAAAAAAACGCAATGAAGTAGTGACCCGAGATGACTAGTACCATGGCTCTTGTCATTATCGCCAGAAAGATCGGTGTTTCATAGCGTTACTTAGTTTGAACTTTGAATCCCACGACATTGCTTGACTCCAAGATTTTCGCCAGAAGTAAAAAAGTAGCGTTGTGCACTATCGTTTCAGTCTGGCATCAAATCTTAATCGACAAAGACGCTTGGAATCAGACACAAGCAAGTTGCATCAGTTATCTGTCTGAATTAAAATACACGTCAGTCATAAGAATGATTGTAACTGGAGCAAACATTATGCAGTTTAATTCTCAACCAGTACTTAGCCTCCCGTACTATCCGTAGGCTATTTAAATCGACAAGTGGGTTTTAGAAAAAAAAAAAAAACTAATATTTGAAATTAGCATACGAGAAACGTCAAATGACCTTTAAGATACCATAAACGTGTCCATCATATTCATTTCCAGTAATTACAACACTAGGGACATTTTTCTTTTATACCAGATTCCAGTACGTAGACTACAGTATATGCTCCCTTAATCTTTTCCATGATTTTTTTTCCTTTATGTATGATGCTCCTTCTTTCAGTTTCCTGTCAAAACTGATGATTTGACTGGAGAGCTTTATAGGCATGTTAACCCCTACACCGCGGGCTTGTTTACCAATGTTTTGCGTGTCCCACGGGGTTATTCGGGCTCCAACAGACTCTCAAAAAATATTTGCCAAAAATCAGTTATTAGTCCTAGAATAATAATATTAAATATGCTTATGGCACATACCTTCAGCTTTCTCCTGGAATGTTTCTTGAGCCTTCGTCCGTTACCATAGGACTTGTGGAGACCTCTGAAGTAGGGTAACGAAGTCTCCACTTTACACTTCCCGACAACCCGTAATATGATTACCACAGCCAGATACAAACACTATAAACACTATTCTATAATTTTCAAGTAGTTTGGGATCCATACTAAAAAAAAAAAAACACTGTGAAAGCAATGGAAATTACGAGCGCGTCTGATCGTCGCACTTGCGCTAGTTCGCACTTGGTACTCTGTCATTTATTATTCATAAAACCCCTCACACTTTATATTTCTATTACTATATCACACTTATATATATCTGGAGTCTTTCTCCATACGTTTCCTTCAGTCGTATTAGTTTATTGTCACTGAAGTCATTCAATTTTTCATTCAGTAAAATACGTAGAGAGCCACGGATTCACTTTCATTGTTATAACCTAAATTATTTGTACTCATATTCTTATATTGCTAATTACTTACATTACTATTTACCTTTTTTATTCTATTTTCAATATTTACCCTTCTATTTTACTTACACTATGTTATTCACTGTCACTTTCAGTAAGATAAAACTATAATACACTGTTCAGTCATATGTACTGAACATCCATTGCTTTCACCTGCTATTTACACATTATTTACACATTATTTCCAAATCATTCTGCTTCCACACTTGCATTGTTAGAACTGCTTCTGGCTGTGGTAATCGAAGAAGCAGGTAACACAGAGGGGAACCTGGCACTCAGCACACTGCCAAGAGGTGCGTTTGTGCTCAGGTGTGCGGCGGGTGATATGCACACATACCTGACACCTGTGAATCGCAGCCTTCCTCTTCCCTGTGGCAGGCATAAGCTCAAGTCTGTGCCGATCTATATACGCCCTCTGCTCAAGTCGGTCGGGAAGTGTTACTGGATGGCGCCTTGGAGTTGCTGCTGTCACCCTACCATATCTTTCCAGCAGCTGCTGGACACAAGTCCTGGCGAACAACCTCAGGGAGAAGGACTTGGGTGGCTTGACCTTCATCTTCTACAGGATGAAGGCGTTCAGCATCGTCATATCTATCAGATGCAGAAAAACTTTCCTGTACCACCTAGTATTCTTCCTGAGGCAGTCGATCTCACCAATCATCATGTCGGACTTGTCCACCAGCCGCATGTTGATATTATAGTCCAACACAGCATCAGGTTTCATCACAGGTTCGCCTGTCCCACGGTCGACCTTCCCACTGTCTCTCATCTCCCCCTTATGTACGGTGGTGAGCATGTGCACGACCCTCTTGTCATGCCACCATATTGCCAGCATCTTCTCACACTTGCATAGGTGCACGTCTCCTCGCTGCGAGGTTCCCGCGTCTGGGAATTTGGGGAAGTGGGCACGATTACTTTTCACAGTGCCGCAGGAGCCAATGCCGTGTTCAGAAAGGTATTTGGCAAGTTTCGGTGCTGTATAGTAGTTGTCTGTATACAGCACATGATTACCACCAAAATACTTTTCTAGGAGCACTTTCACTACACAGCCTGAGAAGCCAAGGAGGTGTGTTTTATCCAGATCAACAGTGCTGGCTGAATATATGACGAAGTCAAGGATGTACCCCATCTTACAGTCGCACAGTACAAAGAACTTAATTCCAAAGCGATGGCGTTTGCTTGGAATGTACTGAACAAACCGAAGACGTCCTCTGAACAAAACCAAGGATTCGTCAATGACAACCTTCTGAAAGGGGTGGAAGAATGACATAAACTTATCCTTCATTCTGCTCAGAATCTCCCGGATCTTCCAGAGTGGGTCGGTTTGGGAAGGTACATCATTGTCGGCAAAGTGCAGGTTTCCCATGATGTTCCGGAAACGATCTCTGGCCATGTACTTATTGAAGGTGGGTGAGGGTAGTAAGGGGTCCATGGACAAGTATTCTTCCAACTCATGCTTCTTGGAGTGTGGCATGAGAAGCATGAGGGCAAAGAACACATACAGCTCCTGCACTCCCAGCATGGACCACTGTTGCATCTTGGCTGCACCTGTACCACTTGCAGCACGTTGTGATTCATACCTGTTGGTCTCATCACATATGTGCTGCATGACTTCGTCATCTAGGAAGGCCAAAAGATAGTCGACACACTCAGCATTTTCGTCCATAGTGAAGGCAGGCTGAACTCCTGAGGAGCTCTCATCAAAACTAAATTTTCTGGCACAAAATCTGACCCTTCCGTCCATGCGAAGGCTTCCAGGATTCCCTGTCGTGGCGGTGTAGGGCGGGTGGTGGTGGTGGTGGTGGTGGAGGTTGCCTGTGAGGCAGATTTATCTCGGTCAAGGTCACTCGCACTGACCCTAGGTTGCCGTACAGCACTAGCAGCCCTTACCGTACTAGCTACACTACTTTTCACTCTCCTTGATTTACCTCTACCTTTATGGCCTGCCTTCACTGTTGATGCTGGTGGTGACTCCAACGACGAAGACTCTGGAGATAACTCAGCCGACGATGATGAAGAAATGAGTGAAGTGGGGCTTGGGGAACGGGGAGGTGAATGCACTCGTGACTCATGGCGGGCTGGGTCACGTGGGGTTATTGTTCTGGGGCTAACACGCCGCCTTTTTACTCCCTTCCCAAATTCCTGTCCTTGCTGCACTAAAGGCTCCTTTCTCTTGGAACTAGACACTGATTCACACACTGTAGCACTCGTTGTTGCTGTTTCTGGCACGATAACCTTACCCGGCTCATCACAAGATTCACCCGAATCGTCATAGTCACTGTCCATCATAATCATGGACAATTCTGCCAGTTCACGTGCCACTGCAGAGTCACTAAGGCCTTTCCTGCTTGCCTCACTATTTTTCTTAGGAGTAGAGGTCACGGGACCCTTTGCAATGGGCGCAGAAGCAGCAGGAGTGGCGGGGCGCGAGTGTAACATCGTTTCTCTACAGCGGAGGACAAGGAACTAAATGCCGCGGCTTATCTGAGAAGGGATGGGTTGACAATTACACTTTAGGCTGACTGCTGCTAACTTACATGCTAATATTTTATTAGTAGAAAATCTCGGCAATACATAAAGAAATAGGTAGTTCCAGGTGAATGTAAATGTCACTTAGGATTCTCCCTTCCTTTCTGATATATATTTTTATTACAGACATCGATTACAAGGCATAATTCAAAGGGGAAATTACCGTGGTAATGTAGCGAATGAATGCACGTGAGGTTTTGTCAGGTGATAATTAGCCAATTTCTGGTGTATAACACTATCACTTACCTGTTTTTATATATATATATATATATATTTTTTTTTGTATAAGTATAGGGCATAGGGCTTATTTCAATGGATGAAATCTGTGGAAAAATCCAGGGGAAATTTGCATAGCGCAGCATGGCGTGGGAGGTGAGAGGACAGGATAATGGAGGGCAGGTAGGGAGGGGAGTCACGAAAAGGGTAAAATCGCTAAATTGTCAACAATGGATGGGAGTACAGATGAGATTTGGAGTGCTGACTAGTGTTGGACATTGGCAGTACTGATAGATGATACAAGCCACCACTTAAGAGCCCGGGATAATTCAAAATAACACAGAATCACAAAAGTGACGCCCCGCGGTATGATCCATTGTGGCCGAGCGTCACGAAAGTGACGCCCCGAGGTTAAGGGGTTAAAGGCTTCTAATTTTATTATTCTCCAGTCTAGTTACATGCTTTGGCATGGAGTAGGTACACACGAGGAAACTTCCGCCTTATACACCTGCCTGCCATTTCGGACCTTTATGCGTGAGACAACCACTAGTGAAGCAGTAGCCAGACACTCAAATGTCTGGTACCACTGTGTGGGAGGGGAGAGGTTAAGGGAGGAGGAAGGCTGAGGGAGGTGATAGTTCCTACCCCTCCCTCTTCCATCCCCATCCTTCTCACACAGTTACCACAGAGATGAATGTTGGCTACTGCATCGCTACCACTTGTCTCACATTTACTATTTTGAAGTGGTGAGCGAGTGTATAACGCGGAACTTTCCTCGGGTGTACCTGATATTTACCAATTGGCCTACCTGAGTCATCGTCTTCCTTTCTGTTCTAAATTCGTGGACAATACAGTCCTAAGATTACCCCTGTTATGATTCGCAAAGACATAAGCTGGGATTTTACTTTTTAAATTAAATAATTATCAGTCAGGATGAATAGAACAGAATGTTTAAATAATAACTTGGGACCACAGCCACTCAGTCAAAATGCAAAAAAAAAAAGAAATAACCCTGCATACTAGATAGAAATCATTACTTGATTGCATGAGAAAATTACTTGAAAAGGCAAAAAAAATCAACAACAAAACTATCAAAGGTGGAGAAGGTCCGTCAATCCCAGAAAATTAAAAACGTCACCTTGATAACTAGACGTTTCTCCAAACAAGAAAGACGGAAAAGACCATCTGCCCTGTGCCTATGGCGAAACCTCAGATGCAGATCCGCCAGATTAGGACACTGAACCAAGAAGTGACGGACAGTAAGTGGAAGGTAAGGTTTGCCGTGCAATGTTCTGTCTATGTGAGTCTCAGGTTGTATTTACCTATTCTCTTATCGGATCCCGTGTGTGAGACTGTTTGTATATACTACACTGTACATCTGCCTTCATTCATGCAGCATTTAAACACTACATTCAAATTACAATTATTATCAACTACCATCTTATGAAAAAGAATAATTTATGACATTAGCTGTTACGGAGACCAATTTTTCCAAAGAAGTGATTAGATCGTTCGGATACACGGCCCATACAGGTGTTCGTTTTTTCTCCAGTCGATTTCCCGTAACTGCCCCGATTGTGGTAAGTAGCGAACACCAACGACCCATGAGAGAAAAGGACCTCTCATAATGATGATACCAGTTTTATAAAATGCAAAGATGGTTCCATGCATAACAGTTCAAATTGGTTACAACATAAATTTGTCTCATCCAAAATATACTGAACTAAAAAAAAAAAAAATCTATAAAATTTCTCCTGAAAATAGACTGACTTTAAAAAATCAAGAGCCATTAACTCCCTCAGTTCGGTAAAGTCTGTTTCAGTACAATTTTCCTTCTTTCAAATGATTTTATTCAGCTCAGGAGAGGGCTTTTGAACTACAGGGATACATGTTGCATTCAGTAACCTCAGCACTGCTAAGACATCATTTTGGACCTGAATATAAACTGTCCGGAGGCAGCAAGAACAAAATTAAAAAATAAGTAATTGGACAGGAGATAATTCCAAAATGTCTGGAAATACTGGGTTGACAAATCTTGAGGTCTTTGAGCCTGGTTTTTAGTGTAATGTTTTCTACGTTTTACCTATCTGTATATTCTATCTACCATTGACCAGACCAATTAGTCCAGTAATGGATGGCAACAGGCAATTCACCTTCATAACAACCTCTTCTCTGCCATTATGGTGCCATCCCACCAGTTCACGTTTCCCTCTTTTTATTAAGGGATGGGGGATTGAGTTATCCCCGTACCCTGAAGACTGGGTCTATGAATGTGCGTGGATGTAGTACGATTGAGGCTAAAACGGAGGAGATTGGGAGAATGTTTGTGAGAAGAAAGTTGGATGTGTTAGCTTTGAGTGAAACAAAAATGAAAGGGAAGGGTGAGTCTATGTTTGGAAGTGTGAATGGAAGATTGTCAGGTGTTGATAGAGGAAGGGCAAGAGAAGGTGTGGCCTTGTTACTGAGCCCGGAAGTACAGCAGTGTGTGATTGAATGGAAAGAGGTGTCATCGACATTGATGTGGGTGAATGCGAAATTTGAACGTGAGTTGTGGGTGTTTGTGAGTGCATATGGGCTTGGTAGTGAAAGGAATGAGGTAGAGAGGGAGTCTTTCTGAAATGATGTTGATGAGTGTCTGCAGAGTTTTGGAGCGAATGTGAATGTGGTAATGATGGGAGATCTGAATGCTAGAGTGGGAAATGTAGCAATTGAATATGTAGTTGGTATGCATGGTGTGCCTGGAAGAAATGAAAATGGGGAACGAATGATAGGTATGTGCGCTGAGTGAGAGATGGTGATTGGAAATACGCTGTTTGAGAAGAAAGATATTTATAAGCATACATGGGTGAGACAGGAGGGTGAAAGGGTTGTTGATAGAGCTTTGATGGACTATGTGGTTGTGTCCAGGAATGTAATAGGAAGATTGTTGGATGTGAGAGTTCTGAGAGGGAAGGGTGGAGGTATGTCTGACCACTACCTGGTGGAGAGAAAGTTAAGAGTAGGTAAGAGATGGGTGAGAGCTAGGAGGGTTAGGTGTGGCAGGGAGGTTTTGAAGGTGAGTGAGTTGGATAAAAGAGAGAAAATGATAGAGTATCTGGAGAAATTGAAAGATGAGTGGAATGCAGTAAAAGATCAGGAAAATGGCAGTGTGGAGGAGGAACGGCAGTTGTTTAAGAGTGCTGTGGTGGGGGATGCAGAAGAGGTGTGTGGTGTAAGACGTGTGGATGGTGGTGTAAGAAAAGGAAGTGAATGGTGGTGCGAGGAAGTAAGTATGGCTCTGGCTCAGAAGAGACGTGCATATGAAGTGTGGCTGCAGAGGAAGGATGAGGTGTCATATGAGAGGTATAAGGAAAAGAGGAATAGGGCGAGAAGGGCTGTGCATGATGCTAAAGTGGCAGCAGATGAGAGGTGGGGTAGGCGGTTGACTGAGAAATATCAACAGAATAAGAAAATGTTCTGGAAGGAGGTGAAAAGGGTGAGAAAAGGGAGAGTCTGGGAAGGAAGTGTGCGTAAAAGCAGAGGATGGAAGGATGTTGATTGAGATAGATGCAGTAAGGAAGAGATGGGTGGAGTATTTTGAAAGATTGTTGAATGTAGAGGAGGAAAGGGAGGCTGAGATTGTGGCGGATGGAAGGGTTCAAGGAATAAATGTGTTGGGAGAGTTGAATGTTTCTATGATTACGAAGGAGGAAGTGGAGAAGGCAGTAAAGGAGATGAAAACAGGGAAAGCTGCAGGTATGGATGGGTGTGCTGTGTAATGCCTGAAAAGTGGTGGAGTGACTATTGTTGACTGGTTAGTAAGATTGTTGAATGTGTGCTTTGTGAAAGGCATGTTGCCAGTTGACTGGGCAAGTGCTTTTGTGGTCCCGTTGTATAAAGGCAAGGGCGATAAGTATGAATGTACTTGCCTTAAGGGTATAAGTCTCTTGAGTGTTGTAGGTAAGGTGTACGGCAGAGTGTTAATTATGAAAGTTAGAGAGGGTACATAGGGACTGATTGGTGATGAGTAGTGTGGGTATAGGAGAGGGAGAGGATGCGTGGATCAGGTGTTTGCTGTGAGACAAGTGTGTGAAAAGTATTTAGCGAAAGGCAAGGATGTGTTTTGGACATTCATGGATTTAGAGAAAGCGTATGGTAGAATTGATAGAGAGGCTTTGTGGACTGTTTTAAGATTGTATGGACTTGATGGTAGGTTACTAAAAGGGGTGAAGAGTTTTTATGTAAATAGTAGAGCATGTGTAAAAGTGGGAAATGCTGTGAGTGATTGGTTTCCTGTTAGAGTGGGACTGCGACAGGGATGTGTGATGTTGTCTTGGTTGTTTAATATTTATATGGATGGTGTTGTAAGGGAGGTGAATGCAAGAGTTTTAGGTCGAGGTCTGAGTCTGGTGAATGTTGATGGTGGAGAGTGGAATCTGAAGCAGCTGCTGTTTGCAGATGATACTGCACTGGTGGCTGATTCAGAGGAGAGATTGATACAGTTGGTAGAGGAGTTTGGAAGGGTGTGTGAAAGGAGGAAATTGAAAGTAAATGAGAATAAGAGTAAAGTGATGAAGTGTACGAGGTTGGTAGATGGTAGGTGGATGAATATAGTTTTTAATGGTGAGTTGCTTGAGGAGGCAGAGTGTTTTAAGTATTTAGGGTCACATGTTGCTGTGGAAGAAAGAATAGATGCAGAAGTGAAGGTTAGAATGAATGCAGTAGGAAAGGTGCTGGGAAGAATGAAAAAGGTGTTTTGTCGTTTACTTAGAATAGATGTAAAGAGAAGGCTGTATGAGGGTGTTGTGGCACCGACTGCTTTATATGGGGCTGAAACGTGGAATAATTTATGGGTGTAGCAGAGAGGAAAAGTTTGAATGTAATGGAGATGAGGTGTCTGAGGAGTATGTGTGGAGTGACGCGTATGGATCGAGTGCGAAATGATGAAGTGCGAAGGAGAACTAGAGTGTTTCAGGAGATGCCTGATAGAGTTGAGCTGAGGGTGTTGCGATGGTTTAGACATATGGAGAGAATGGATAATGAGCGATTGGTGAGAAAGATAACTAGATCTGATGTGAGAGGTGTAAGGCTGAGAGGGAGACCACGACTAGGATAAATGGACAGTGTGAAAAGAGCGCTGGATGTAAGAGGGATGTCTGTTGAGCAAGGGAGAGTGGCTGTGCATGACAGAAATAAATGTAGTGAAATTGTGAATGAATAAATGATGAGGCAGCCCTGAAGGGATATTCTCCGGCATTTGGTCTGATCAGCTAGTCAGGTCAGGTGCAGGTAAGGGGATGGGTCTATTATGATGTGGCAGGGGTAAACCAGCTCTGCTGTCGGGCCCTGCTGCGGATGTCACTGATTGCACTGCGCAGTTGACCCGCGTGTGGTGTGGTGTGGTGAAGATCTGTCCCATCTCCCCTTTGGGGCTAAGATGCGAATGAATGTGTTTCAATGGATGAGTAAATGGGGATTGTGTCGTTCTGTCTCGGCTACCTTCCTTTCCTTGGGGGAAGCAGCCTAGGTATATATATATATATATATATATATATATATATATATATATATATATTTGAAGCCTCTGTAGTACGGTGGTAGTGCGTTTCATACACGGATGAGCCAAGGTTCGCGCCCCGCCAGGGTAATAAACTTTGGGAGTATTCACCCGGCCACGTACTGCATTGGCGGACATAAGGGGTGCTTTGGTTGAACCAGTGTCGCTTACTATAAAGTGTGATTGCATGCAGTTGGATTGCCGCGGGCCGTTTACATTTAGTTCACAGACTACACACACATCCAAAGCCACTCCAACACTACAATTACACTTACAAGCACTTCTAACCCTACATACAATCTCTACCAGACACCCTAAGCCA
Organism: Coenobita brevimanus; assembly: GCF_032717465.1. Lineage (NCBI taxonomy): Eukaryota > Metazoa > Arthropoda > Malacostraca > Decapoda > Coenobitidae > Coenobita > Coenobita brevimanus. The sequence goes on along the minus strand of NC_136997.1, from coordinate 17,420,147 downwards.
CTACATAGAGATACATTGGCTGTATAGTCCCCACTTCGGTCGGGATAGGCCGTTCCTGCAGTTGATACTGAAACGGAAGATGATGATGATGATGTATATATATATATATGTATATATATATATATATATATATATATATATATATATATATATATATATATATATATATATATATATATGCATAGAGAGAGAGAGATAGATAGATATAGACAGATAGATAGATAGATACATAGAGATATATATATATAGATAGATAGATAGATAGATATGTAGATAAATAGATAGATATGTAGATAAATAGGTATAGATATAGATTTAGATACACACACACACACACACACACACACACACATATATATATATATATATATATATATATATATATATATATATATATATATATATATATATATATATATATATATATATATATATATATATATGTGTGTGTGTGTGTGTGTGTATATATACCCCCCCTGGGGGTAGTTTTTTTTTTTCAAAAATACTTCCCCAGTATCCCTGCTTGTCGTAAAAGGCGGCTAAAAGGGTTGGCGGAGGTTTAGTGCCCCTCCCCAGAAAACAACTAACTAAAAAAACAAACAAGAAGCCTCGGACAAGGACTGACCAAACGTTGACGACCAAGGACCGGACAAAGGACATTGCAATTGGATCTTGGAATGTAAGGGGAGCAAATGATGAGGTGAAAGAGAGAGAGATTGTCCAGGTGCTTGAGGATGCAAAAGTGGATGTATGTGGAATAACTGAAACAAAAGGAAGAGGAGAAAGTGTGAGAGAATGGGAGTATGGATGGGGTATATGTGCAGGAGTAGGTGAGAATGAGAGGGCAAAGGAATGAGTATGTATAGTTGTGAATAAAAGATGGAAGAACATAAGACATTATGGATCAGTTGGATCAAGGATTGTGTGGGTAAAGTTGAAAGTTGGAATACAAATGTGGGCGATTATGTGTGTGTATGCGCCAATGCAAGATCGTGCTAGAAGAGTGAGAGAAAAGTTCTGGACAAATGTAGAAGTGTGCATGGATAAGTTTGGAAGGAATGAGAGAGTGTTTTTGATTGGTGATATGAATGGTAAAGTTGGGAATGTGAAGGTGGATGGAATAGTTGGTGAGTGGGGTGTGCCTGCTGAGGTAGATGAGAATGGGAGTGCGTTAGTGGACATCTGTGCTGGGAGGGGGTTGGTGATAGCCAATACCCTCTTCAGGCGTAAAATGATCCACAGGTATACATGGCGAGTGATGAGAAGGGTGGGTGGTGAACTGAGTGAAAGGAAGGCAATGATTGATTATGTGTGTGTGGATGAAAGGATGCGAACATGTATATTGGATGCAAGAGTTTATAGAGGTTGGGGGAGTGGACTTTCTGACCACTACTTGGTGGTGGCCAGAATTAAAGTTCAAGTAAGATGGAGGAATAGAAGAAGGGAAAGACGAGAGGAAGGAGTAGTTGCAAGGAGAGTGGAAAGGTTACAATAGGATGAGAAAAAGGCAAAGTATAAGAGAGAAGTGGAGGAACGATTGGGCAAATATGAATTGGAGCAGATGGGGGACGTGGAAGGTGTGTGTAGAATATTTACAGAAGAAATATGTGCAGCATGTGATGTGGTGTGTGGAAGGAAGAGAAGACGGAGGGGGGTGCAAGGAACAGTGTGGTGGACTGAAGAGGTGAAACGGGCTGTAGCACAAAAGAAGAAAGCATACAATGAATGGATGAGAAATAGGGGCGTGGAAGAAGTTGAGAGGCGGAAGAGAGAGTTATATGTAGAAAGAAAGAAAGAGGTGAAAAGATTAGTAAGAGAGAGTAAGAAGAGAGTGGATGAGGAATTTGGAAGGAATATGAGTGTAAAGTGGAGGGACTGTAAGAAAATGTTCTGGAAAGAGGTGAAAAGAGTAAGACAGGGTGGAAGTGAAGTTAGTAGGGGAGTGAAAGATAAAAATGGTAGATTACTAGTGGAAAGAGTTAGAAAAAGTGAGCAGATGGAGAGAACACTTTAAGGAATTGTTGAACATAGAGGATTGAGGTAATGCGAGTATAAGTGGCTGGGGAATGGCTGGGAGAAGGAGGGAGGTGAGAAGACAGGAAGAAATCAGTAGGATAGAAGTTGTGGAAGCAATGAAGAAAGTTAAATCGGGGAAAGCCCCAGGAATTGATGGAGTGTATGGTGAAATGCTGAAGCATGGGGGAGAGATAGTAGTAGAATGGATGTGGAAGATGTGCAGATTGGCCTGGGAGGAAGGTAGAGTCCCGGAGGATTGGAAGTCAGGTATAATTATTCCCTTGTACAAAGGAAAAGGGGAAAAAGAAGTGTGTGGTAATCATAGGGGCATTTGTCTTCTTAGTATAATAGGAAAAGTGTATGGTAGGATACTTATTGACAGAGTTAGAGAAAGAACAGAGAAATTAGTTGGAGAAGAACAGGGAGGCTTTAGGAAGGGAAGAGGTTGTGTAGATCAGATATTCATTCTCAGATCTTTAGTGGAAAAGTTTCTAGAGAAGGGAAACAAGTTGTATGCGGCTTTCATGGATTTGGAGAAAGCATATGACAGGGTGGATAGACTAGGATTGTGGAAAGTGTTAAGAATATATGGAATAGATGGGAAGTTGTTGAATGCTGTGAAGAGTATGTACGATGGTGCGAAGGCTGCAGTGCGTGTGGATGGTGAACTAAGTGAATTTTTCTCTTTGAAAGTTGGGTTGAAACAGGGATGTGTCATGTCTCCATGTTTGTTCAATCTGTACATGGATGGGGTAATAAAAGAGGTACAAGGTAGGGTAGTGGATGTTGGAGTGGTCCTGGTGAGAGAGGATAGTGTTTGGAAACTCCCTGTACTGTTGTTTGCAGATGATACTGTGTTGTTGAGTGAGGACGAAGGGGAGCTGCAAGGCTTGGTGGATGAGTTTGAGAGAGTGTGTAAGAAACGGAATCTAAAGGTGAATGTAGGGAAGAGTAAAGTGATGGTCTTTGAGAGAGGTGAAGTCAGTGAATGTACAGCGAGGTTGGATGGTGAGGAATTGGAAATGTGAGTACGTTTAAGTACTTGGGTAGTGTGATGAGTAAGGATGGAGGTTTGGAGGGTGAAGTGCTTGAAAGAGTACAGCAGGGAAGAAAGGTTGCTGGTTCTTTGAAAGCAGTGATAAGAAACAGGGAAGTGAGCATGGAAGTGAAAAAGTTACTACATGACAGTATTGAGATACCAACTCTAACGTACGGAAGTGAAGCTTGGACGTTGTTGGAAGGACACAAGTCAAGAGTGAGAGCAGTGGAAATGAGTTATTTAAGAGGAGCCTGTGGAGTCACATGGGGAGACAGGCTGATGAATGAGGATATAAAGGAGCGTTGTGGTGTTGATGTGGATGTGATAGGAAGCGTTATGAGGAACACACTGAGGTGGTTTGGCCATGTGGAGAGGAAGGAGGGTGAAAGACTGACGAAGAGAGTGTATAAGAGAGTGTATGTGAATGATGTGGAGGGGGAAAGAGGGAGGAGGAGGCCGAGGATGAGATGGAGAGATTGGGGGGGGAAGGTATATGAGAGAGGGGGGTGTGAGTTGGGAACAGGGGAGTGAAATAGAGGGAGACAGGGCGACTTGGAGGCGATTTGTTTGTGGCCACCCCAAACGGGATTGAGGCGTCTGGCAATATATATATATATATATATATATATATATATATATATATATATATATATATATATATATATCTACCGGACAAAGGACATGGTTATCGGAACGTGGAATGTAAGGGAAGCGAATGATGAGGTGAGAGAGAGAGAGATTGTCCAGGTGCTTGAGGGTGCGAAAGTGGATGTATGTGGAATAACTGAAACAAAATGGCCAGGACAAAGTGTGAGAGAATGGGAGTATGGATGGGGTATATGTGCAGGAGTAGGTGAGAATGAGAGGGCAAAGGAAGGAGTATGTATAGTTGTGAATAAAAGATGGAAGAAGACCATAAGACAGTATGGATCAGTTGGGTCAAGGATTGTGTGGGTAAAGTTGAAAGTTGGAATACAAATGTGGGCGATTGTGTGTGTGTATGCTCCAACGCCAGATCGTGCTAAAAGAGTGAGAGAAGAGTTCTGGACAAATGTAGAAGTGTGCATGGATAAGTTTGGAAGGAATGTGAGAGTGGTTTTGATTGGTGATATGAATGGTAAAGTTGGGAATGTGAAGGTGGATGGAATACTTGGTGAGTGGGGTGTGTCTGTTGAGACAGATGAGAATGGAAGTGCGTTAGTGGACATCTGTGCTGGGAGGGGGTTGGTGATAGCCAATACCCTCTTCAGGCATAAAATGATCCACAGGTATACATGGCGAGTGATGAGAAGGGTGGGTGGTGAACTGAACTAATGGAAGGCAATGATTAATTATGTATGTGTGGATGAAAGGATGCGAAGATGTGTAATGGAGGCAAGAGCTCATAGCGGTTCAGGGTGTGGACTTTCTGACCACTATTTCGTGGTGGCCAGAATTAGAATTCAAGTAAGATGGAGGAATAGAAGAAGGGAAAGACGAGAGGAAGGAGTAGTTGCAAGGAGAGTGGAAAGGTTAAAAAGAGGATGAGAAAAAGGTAGAGTATAAGAGAGAAGTGGAGGAACTATTGGGCAAAGAATTGGAGCAGATGGGAGACGTGAAAGGTGTGTGTAGGATTTTTACAGAAGAAATATATGCAGCATGTGATGTGGTGTGTGGGAGGAAGAGAAGACGGAGGGGGGTGTAAGGAGCAGCGTGGTGGACTGAAGAGGTGAAACAAGCTGTGGCACAAAAGAAGAAAGCATTGAGTGAATGGATGAGAAATATGGACGTGGAAGAAGTTGAGAGGCGGAAGAGAGAGTTATATGTAGAAAGAAAGAAAGAGGTGAAAAGATTAGTAAGAGAGAGTAAGAAGAGAGTGGATGAGGAATTTAGAAGGAATGTGAGTGTAAAGTGGAGTGACTGTAAGAAAATGTTCTGGAAAGAGGTGAAAAGAGTAAGACAGGGTGGAAGTGAAGTTAGTAGGGGAGTGAAAGATAAAAATGGTAGATTACTAGTGGAAATAGTTAGAAAAAGTGAGCAGATGGAGAGAACACTTTAAGGAATTGTTGAACATAGAGGATTGAAGTAATGAGAGTATAAATGGCTGGGGAATGGCTGGGAGAAGAAGGGAGGTGAGAAGACAGAAAGAAATCAGTAGGATAGAAGTTGTGGAAGCAATGAAGAAAGTTAAATCGGGGAAAGCCCCAGGAATTGATGGAGTGTGTGGTGAAATGCTGAAGCATGGGGGAGAGATAGTAGTAGAATGGATGTGCAAGATGTGCAGATTGGCCTGGGAGGAAGGTAGAGTCTCGGAGGATTGGAAGTCAGGTATAATTATTCCCTTGTACAAAGGAAAAGGGGAAAAATAAGTGTGTGGTAATCATAGGGGCATTTGTCTTCTTAGTATAATAGGAAAAGTGTATGGTAGGATACTTATTGACAGAGTTAGAGAAAGAACAGAGAAATTAGTTGGAGAAGAACAGGGAGGCTTTAGGAAGGGAAGAGGTTGTGTAGATCAGATAGTCATTCTCAGATCTTTAGTGGAAAAGTTTCTAGAGAAGGGAAAGAAGTTGTATGCGGCTTTCATGGATTTGGAGAAATCATATGACAGGGTGGATAGACTAGGATTGTGGAAAGTGTTAAGAATATATGGAATAGATGGGAAGTCGTTGAATGCTGTGAAGAGTATGTACGATGGTGCGAAGGCTGCAGTGCGTGTGGATGGTGAACTAAGTGTATTTTTCTCTTTGAAAGTTGGGTTGAAACAGGGATGTGTCATGTCTCCATGTTTGTTCAATCTTTACATGGATGGGGTAATAAAATAGGTACAAGGTAGGGTAGTGGATGTTGGAGTGGCCCTGGTGAGAGAGGATAGTGTTTGAAAACTCCCTGTACTGTTGTTTGCAGATGATACTGTGTTGTTGAGTGAAGACGAAGGGTAGCTGCAAGGCTTGGTGGATGAGTTTGGGAGAGTGTGAAAGAAACGGAATCTAAAGGTGAATGTAGGGAAGAGTAAAGGGATTGTCTTTGAGAGAGGTGAAGTCAGTGAATGTACAGCGAGGTTGGATGGTGAGGAATTGGAAAATGTGAGTACGTTTAAGTACTTAGGTAGTGTGATGATTAAGGATAGAGGTTTGGAGGGTGAAGTGCGTGAAAGGGTACAGCAGGGAAGAAAGGTTGCTGGTTCCTTGTAAGCAGTGATAAGAAACAGGGAAGTGAGCATGGAAGTGAAAAGGTTACTACATGACAGTATTGTGATACCAACTCTAACGTACGGAAGTGAAGCTTGGACGTTGTTGGAAGGACACAGGAGTGAGAGCAGTGGAAATGAGTTATTTAAGAGGAGCCTGTGGAGTCACATGGAGAGACAGGCTGACGAATGATGATATAAAGAAGCGTTGTGGTGTGGATGTGGATGTGATAGGAAGCTTTATGAGGAACACACTGAGGTGGTTTGGCCATGTGGAGAGGATGGAGGGTGAAAGACTGACGAAGAGAGTGTATGTGAGTGATGTGGAGGGGGGAAGAGGGAGGGGGAGACCGAAGATGAGATGGAGGGATGGGGTGGAGAGGTATATGAGAGAGGGGGGTGTGAATTGGGGGCAGGGCACTGAGATGTCGGGGGACAGGGCGACTTGGAGGAGATTTGTTTGTGGCCACCCCAAACGGGATTGAGGCGTCTGGCAATAGATAGATAGATAGATATATATATATTATATATATGTATATATATATATATATATATATATATATATATATATATATATATATATATATATATATATATATATATATATATATATACGGTATATATATTTGTGGTATGTAGGGGCGCTCACCATCCACTCACTCGATGTAGTGCTGCTCTCGGGTGTCTGCCCTTTCCTCTCCATCCTTCTTTCCTTCCATTCTCTTCTGTCTTTGTTTCCCTCCTTCTTTCCTTGTCCTTCTGCCTACGGGTGACTTTACACTCCCTCTTCCGTCTTTCTTTTCTTCATTGTTTCCACTTCCTTCTGCCTGTGGGTGACTCAACACTGAGTGACAAGCAAAATGGTTTCCTGTGCACCAGGAAACTATTTACTACGCTGGGTGGTAACCATATAACCAAATTTTGGCGCCTCGTGGTTTAGTGGGTAATCATTGCATTTCAATCGGATTGAGCCGGTGAAGGTTTATATCCAAGAGGTAGTTGGGGTTCACTGCTTATGTAAGGCCACTCAGGGATGAGTGAGGCTGTTCACTCTCATCTTAAATGTCGGGACCATCTGCCTGGCCACGGGCTCCTGCACTCCTCGTGGGGCGATGTAGGATTGGATGATATGTATATATATATATATATATATATATATATATATATATATATATATATATATATATATATATATATATATATATATATATATATTTATATATATATATATATATATATATATATATATATATATATATATATATATATATATATATATATATATATATATATATATGTATATATATATATATATGGAGCATTTGTGGTACAGTGGTAAAGTATGCGTTTCCGTACAGTGAAGAACGATGGTTCGCGCCCCGCCAGGGTAATAAACTTTGATAGCGTTCTTTAGGCCACATACTGCATTGGCAGACACGGGGTGCTGTGGTTTACCAGTGTCCCATACTATAAAGTATGCTTGCATCCAGTCAGCTTGGTTCACAGACTACACACACATCCAAAGCTACTCCAACACTACAATTACACTTGCAACCACTTCTCACCCTATATACTATACAATCTCTACTACACAGCCTAAACGACTTGGTAGAGATACATTGGCTGTATCGTCCCCAGTTCGGTCGGGATTGTCCGGTCCTGCAGTGGACACTCAAAACGGCTGATAAGATGAGATTATATATATATATATATATATATATATATATATATATATATATATATATATATATATATATATATATATATATATATATATATATATATTGATAGATAGATAGATAGATATGCGAGGAAGAAGGAACCAATGGCCGCGAGCCCACAATTGTTGTTCCTTCCAAGAGAAAAACAAAATACAAGAGAGAACTAAATTCAAGATCCGATTATTTCGAGATGCCTGGACACACTGCGTTTGAAAGGCTGGAGATCATAGGAAGCAGGAAATACAGAGAGAGGGAGACAGTTCCAGAGTTGACCTGTTGCATAAATGAAGGACTGGGAGTAATGGTTAACTCTTGCATTAGAGAGTTGGATAAAAAAGGGATGAGAGTTTGCTGCTGGACGGGTGCTACGCGCTCGTCATAGAGGTGGAGGAATGCATGCAGACAGTTCAGAGGAGCAGTGACCACTGAGGTAGCGATAGAGTAGAGGTAAAGATGCAACAGTGCGACTAGGAGACAGAGGTTGAAGGGAGTCAGTAAGAGGAGAAGAGTTAATGAGACGAAAAGCCTTTGACTCCACGCTATTCCGAAGAGCTGTATGTGGGGAGCTTCCCCAAACGTGAGAGTTGTACTCCACACAGGGGTGGATAAAACCACTGTATAGTCAACAATTGTGCAGGGGTAAAGAAGGAACGGAGTCGGCTTAGCACACCTAATCTCTTGGAAGCAGAATTTACAAGAGATGTAATATGATCTTTCCAAGATAAGTCCCGAGTAGGTGAAACCCCAAGCATATTCAAGGATGATGCAGGATTAAGCTGAATATTATTAAACATTAGTGGGTATACCTGTGGAAGATTTTGTCGGGTTGATATGTGTAAAAACTGAGTCTTTGATGCATTATAAACAACCATATTATTTTTACCCCAGTCAGAGATACGAGCCAAGTCAGAGATGAGGTGTGCCATAGCCTCATCCCTTGCTTGTTGATGTAACTGCTGAGATGGACGTTGCAGGAACCAAATGGAAAGGTGAAGGGTGGAGTCATCAGCATAAGAGTGGATAGGGTTAGATGGCTATAGAATGACCAGAAAGGAAGCTAGAGATGAAGGCACAAATAGAATGATAGAACCCGTTAGAGGGCAGTGTGAAAATTAAAAATTTATACCAAACTCGATCGAAGGCCTTAGAGATGTCAAGTGCAATGCCAAAGCTGTCGCCAAAGTCCCGAAAGGAGGATGACCAGGAGTCTGAAAGGTAGGTGAGAAGATCGCCAGCGTAGCGTCCCTGACGGAACCCATACTGACGATCAGAAAGAAGGTTGTGACAGGAAAGATGCTTTAAAATTTTTCTATTAAGAATTGACCCGATATCTTTTGAGATACAGGATGTTAAAGCAATTGGTCTATAGTTAGAGGGATGGGAATGGTCACCCTTCTTTGGGACTGGCTGAATGAGAGCAAACTTCCAGATGGAAGGAAAGATACAAGTTGACAGACAAAGGTGAAAGAGCTTGCCTGGCCAGGATGTAAGCACAGAAGCACAGTTCTTGAGAACAACAGGAGGGACTCCATCAGGCTCATATGCCTTATTAGTATTGAGACCAGCATTGGCAGAAAATTCATCAGCTGAAGAAATTTTAATGTCAGCCATGAGGAAGTCAGAGGGGGGAAGTGATGGAGGAACAGCACAAGAATCGTCTAAGGTGAAATTGGAGGAGAAAATGTGAGCGAAGAGATCTGCTTTATCAGTAGAAGATATAGCTACAGAGCCATCGGAGTAGAAAAGAGGAGGGAAGGATGATGAGGTAAAGTTGTTAGAAAGGCTTTTGGCAAGGTACCAGAAGGAGCAGGAAGAATTCAAGTTGGAGACTTGAGAGCATTTAGTATGGATGAAATTATTTTTAGCAGAGCAAAGAACAGACTTAGCATGATTCTGGGCAGAAACGTACAAAAGATGTGATTTAGGGGTGGGTTGGTTCCGGTACCTTTTATAGGCCCTGTCCTTGTTGTGGACAGCATTAGAACAAGCGCTATTAAACCAAGGCTTTCTTGCATTATTCAGAGGATATGAGAAAGGAATATATGCTTCCATGCCCGAAAGAATAACCTCCGAAATGCGCAAGGCACACTCAGGTGGCTCCAGGCCATGGAAGCAATAATCATTCCAGGGAAAATCAAAGAAGTACTGCCTGTGAGCCTCCCAATCCGCAGCTCAAAAGTGCCACAGTCGACGTTTCTTTGGAGGGTCCATAGGCCGTACCGGAGCGATAGGAGAGGTTAAGGTGCCTTATCCCGTCCTCTCTTTCCCTCGCAAGGTTCTTTGCATCAATTGTTTTAGTTAACATCTCATTCCCCATCCTCTCCACATGGCCAAACCATCTCAGACGATGCATATTTCATGTAGGTAATGGCACATTAAGGCAACACTTTGGCTCTGCGTTATCCATGTCTCCATATTTGGTTTAACATTTTCTACTGACTACGTTATGTTATACACTGCCTTAAGAAACCTCACTCTGAGAATAAAGCATGCAAATGTGTGTGTTTTTTTATTCTGTTTAAGGTTTGGAAAGGTCAGATTGTTTATTTCTAGTTTTTCTGAAAAGTTTCTGGTCGACTGACAAAGTTTTTTCTCCATTTTTGTCCTGGCAAACTTTCGATTGGCAACCATAAATCTAAGCTTGTTTGCTAGCAACTAAAGGTACAGTGGGTCACGTGGCGTCCCACAATTTCCAGCCATTCTGCAGGCTCCGGTCAGTCAATATGTCGGTTTTATAAAATAAGTATGGGGTGATGCCGAGTCTTAATGACGATTGTATTTTGTCTTCATCTAAACCCTAACCTCGGCTTGGCAGACTAATGTGAATAACGAGTTATTCAGGAAACTATTAACAATGGACTATACCTGATACCATCCCTCTTTTTCCACACAGATGGTCACAGTACGATTACCCAGACACTGTCGTCACTGGTTAGTGGTCCACTGAGAGGGCATGACCTCCTGATGGTATGTGACAAACACAGCCAGCATTTCCTTGACATGAGTCAGGTAGGGGCAGCGACAGCTGGAGCCTTACCCACGCCCGTCTTCCTCGCTACCCAGCACTCACTCCTCCACACCTCCACTCCCTCACACAACACCAAAGGGTCCCAACTCATCGCCATAATCGTCTTCCACCGTGATCCCACCGCCTTCCTCCTCCTCCTGGCAGACAATAAAGACTGGAACCCTGGTTACCTCGTCCTTTGTTGCCTCAACCCACACCTCAACACCACATCACTAATTGTTCAGCCTGTCGTCCAGCGCTCAGAGTTCATCTTGTTGCTGCAGCCACAAGAACGAGCAGGACGTCAAAGCTTCATCGCCTACACCAGTTTACCCACATGCACTAGGGCACCTTTGGGAGTGTGGAGCCCCGAGAAATTCGACACCAGACACGCACTCTTCCCTGATCGTTTCAGGAACTTTGGTGGGAGGGTTTTAAAGGTACCAGTCTCCTGCTATGATGAACCGTATTTGTACTTTGGAGAGGACGGGAAATGCGGTGGCGGAAACTCGGATGCACTTCAGGTCATTGGCGATAAATACAACTTCACTCATAAAATCACCCTCTTCGACACATTTGACTGGGGAATGAAGGAGAATGGAACCTGGAATGGGATGCTGGGTGATATGATGTATAATAATAAGGACATTGTGGTCAGTACATTCTGGCTTACCATGGACAGTTTCAGTGACTTCGACTTCGTTTATCCCTACTGGGGATTCAGCATGGCAATTCTCCTTCACATACCGTCGCCCATACCCCACTGGAGGAGTATCTTGTACCCCTTCTCCGCTATGTTATGGTGCCTCACCCTGGCTTCCACCGTCGCTGCTGCCTCTCTGCTCTCCTGCTTACTCCACTACCTCCACCACCTCAGTGACCCCACTGACATCGTTCTCAAGGTGATTAACATCTTCAATCTGCTACCACTATTCGTGCAGCTGATAATGTTAGCATTTTATTTATATTATCTTTGGCATACTGGCTGCTAAAATTTTGCTTTGACTGTTGTAGAGGTTCCACTGGACTGGAAAGGACGCTCACCGAAATGTGACAGTGTGATGACTGAAAGTACTGTCATTTTGAAACACGAGTTACTGAGCAAGATGTCGACTCTATGGAATAAATTTTAAACTGAAACATAATGTAGGCTTTTAAATTATTTTGTAATTCTTGAGCATAACCTCTGTGGAATTATTTTCTCATTTCATCGTATGAATTTATATATGAAGTTAAGAATGGCCTTCAAGTTATTTGTTTGACAATCTAGTATACTAAATATGTTTGCCCAGTTCTGCTTTTGTTTTCATGACGCATATTATAACAGACTATTACACACAACAGTTTCATAAAATTGGCATTAAGTATAACTGGAAAATTAAAATGTATTTATAATATAATCAATTATACTTGAAGACCCAGGTGATTCGTGAAATTATATTAAATTTTATATTATATTATATTATATTAAATGAAGTTCATGAATTAGTTTTAACTTAGAGGAGCATAAATGTATAACGTGCAGAAGTTAAACAAAATATACTCTATTTGTACAATTTGTTTTTTAATTGTCAGTATAGTTGTAGTTATTAGATCATTTATAATGAAGAATCAACCAAGTTATTGTAAATATTCACAGCACTTGAATTATTCCTCCATGCCAGGTCCCTGCTGACCACACTGAATAAACACCTTCAGCCGAATGGATCTTTCCTGAAATTAATAAAATCATTTAACTGTACACAAAAAAATCAAAGGAAATTTTCTCCGGACAAAGGCGTGAATTCTTACGAGACATAATTATAGTCGAAAAGGACAGAGGTTAACTCTCATTAGTCTCAAAACAAACAGGTGAATGAACAGTTATGTTCATCACTCTGTATCGGTCAAGTGTAGAACAAAGAAGAGGCCTAACTTCTACCACTGCAGCCTGGTGATAGTAAACTCGTTCCATCACAACAGTCTGGATTCACACTCATACCGTCAACCGTCAGAGGACCTGAAGCGGTGGAGTCTACTCCGTGGGTCCACCCCCCCAGAGGGAGGCTGTCAAAGTGGAGGACGAGGACAGCATGGGGGCCAAACCACCGCAACCCCCTCCCAGCCCCTCACAGGGTCCGAGAACCTGGGAGTGGCTTTGGATGCCCTGTCAAGTACTACATCTCTCAGCACAACATATAAAACAAAACTGTTTTTTCTACACCAAGCAATGACTCCCCAGCGGTAATTTCTCGAAGACTTCTAACCGGTGACACTGGAATCAATCCAGGACCCATCAACAACTACACATGTCCAGCATGTTGAAAATCTATCACTTCCAGCCGACAGGCAAAGGGTTCAGTTCAGTGCAATTTCTGCAAGATTGGGATTCATTACACCTGCACAACGCTTGCATGCGGAGCATATTACACAAACACCTGGACCTGTTCCATTATGCTCCTTACCCCCATGCACTAACCCCCCCACCAACCCCTCTCCTACTTCCTCCACACCTCCTCAGCCTGACCCATCGATCCATCCCATGCCGTCCAGTCCCCCAACCTCTCCCATTCCACCCTAATCTAATGCACCCCAACCTTTATCTCCATTACAGCCTTCTCCTACCCCTTTCTCTCCACCCACACCCCCTCTATCCCACCGTGCTGTAGCACCGAACACGCATCGTACACATAACATTAACATTCTTCAAAAAACATAGATGGCATAAACACCAAAAAACAAGAACTCACACAACTCATCAAACAACAAAATATATACATTGCCATCTTCCAAGAAAAACAACAACTGCAGAACACAAAAAAACACATACATTTCATAATTTCTCCACCATTAGACAAGACCAGGCCGACGGCGGTGGCGGTGGACTAACCACCCTGTTACACCAATCCATCAACTTTTCAGATACTAGTGCACACACAAAATCACTTCTCCCCACACATGACACCACAACAGAAATAGTCACTTATAATACGCACTGGTAACAAAGCACACATAACAATCGCCAGTACATACATTCCTCCCCAATCGTCCCCCTTAGTACCACACAATTACTCTCCTCAAATACACCACATCACTAACATACCCAACATCATGCTGGGTGATGATTTCAATGCCAAGGCGTCGGGCTGGCATGTCAACAACCCTGACACAGACAGAGGGCTGGTACTACAATCCCAAACAGATAATCTTTTCATCCTCAGCAATCTCCATGAACAAACCCATATGCCATACTAAGCCCTCTTCTTCCCATCATCCCCAGACATCACCTTTTGCTCGCAAAATCTTGCCCCATCAACATCCTGGAGAGTGTTGAGAACCCTTGGATCTGACCACCTCTCAATCATCATCACTACCAAAACCAGAATTACCCCAGATGGCCACAGACACACATACACAAATTATAAGAGGGCCAACTGGGAGGATTCACAACTGAAACAGAACATCAGTTTGAAACATTAAGCAGTACACCCATCACAGACACCAACGCCGTTGTGCACACTTTCAATAAAATTAATGAAAATGCAGACAAAAGACACATCCCTTGAGGCAACAGAAAGAGACACAAGCCCAACTTCACACCAGAAATTCAAGGCCTCGTCAGTCAATGCGACATACTGCAACACTCCCCAAAACCACATACACATGACACCGTACAACGAACACAAGAAGTCAACACTCAAATAAACAATAAAATATCAGAACAGCACACACTAAATAGAAATAATTATCTCCAACACTTAATCACAAAACAAACACCAGCAGACTCTACAAAACACTAAACAGCCTCACACTCTCCAACAGTAACACTACACAATCACCCGCTAGCATCACAACAACAGACGCCATACCTTCAAACTTACAACAACCAAACACTCTTATCAATCACTTTTCACATGTCACCCATATAAACTCCCATCGGGACGATCAACGAGTCATCCAACTCAAGAGATAGTTCCCCACAGACCCAGACTTCGCACCTTTCATTCACAACCAGACGAAGCACATCATGAGGCATTCATCTGCCTATGAACCAGACAACATAAGCAACATACACCTTAAACACTTTGGACCACAAGGCATACAAGCACTCACCAACATATCAAACTATAGCTACTCACACAATGTAAAACCCAACATCTGGAAGCATGGCACTATCCCCAAACCCAACAATGACCCCACGTTACCTTCCTCACACTGCCCCATCACACTCCTCTACACCCCCTCCAAAGTCACTGAATGACTGGTATTACAACTAGTTACACCTCACATCTCTCTAGCCCCTTCACAACATAGTTTTAGGCCGTTATAATCCATAAACACTCTTCTTACAGACCTTACACAGAAAGTTCTCGGTGGCATCAATTTAGCTAGGCCACCACAGAGAACACTCTTAGCTACACTATACATTAGCAAATCTTTTGATGCCATCCCCCGCCACAACCTCACAAACAATATAATCAACACAAACATGCACAAAAACACTAACAGATGCCTGGCAAACTATATAACAGGCAGATGTTCAAATGTAGCTACTCTCTTTAACCTCTACATGCACGAAATACACACACTAAAACACCATCAATACAAATAACTTCCTATGCAGACGACATAACCCTTACATGTATACACGAAAACGCAAAAACAGCCGCACACATCCTCCAACCTTACCTCAACACACTACACGAATGGTTCACCACAGACTCAAAATAGCCCCAGCCAAATCTACAGTGACCCTTCACTCAAACTGGACAGCAGAGCACAGTCACATTCCACACCTCACCATAAGCAATACTCCCCTACCACACACACACACACACACACACACACACACACACACACACACACACAAAATCCTTGGTGTAACGTACATCAGTGTCATTTAAACAACACATCACAAATATTAAAGATACATTAACATCAAGACTCAATGCCTTAAGGTCACTTGACCAGACAACATTTGGACACAACAAAGAAACCACCATCACAGTATATAAACAGTATATACATTCAGTGATGAATTATGGATGCCCTGCTTGGGCTTCTAACCTGACTAAAATCCACTATAACACTCTACAGACCATACTGGACAAGGCCCTAAAAATAAACACAGGCTGCAAAGCTACTACACCAACAGACCACCTACACCAAGAAACCAAAATCCTCAAAGTCAAGGATCATCTAGACATGCAAGGACACAAATTCTTGCCACAACCTCCACAACTCACACCATCCACTACACTACATGGCAGCACATCCACACACACCAAGGAACATCAAAACAACGCCGAGCCCACGATATCATACACAAGTACTGTAATCTCTTCCCCCTCGTCTGCCTCAAACCAGCTTCCACTCGCCGCTCCAATCAATCACTTAAGGACAACGCACAGCTGCATGCACCGTCTCCTAATATCCACTCTCTGAATCCTACCCCCCTCGTGAGGACAGGGTCCACCTAGTCAGGCTGAGATGTGAGCATCATCCAGCCCTCTTGAGTATCAGAAGAGGCTGCATTACTCCTTCGCTGACGCCTGTCCAGGATGCAACACAGCACCCCATGCTATTAAGCACATTATGAAAAACTGCATTACACACAAGCGCCTACGCCAACAACACAACATACACTCCTTGAGAGGTCTGTGGAAAAGCCTGGTCTCGGCCATGGACTTACTTAGGGACTCCGGGCTGTTCTGACAGACTGCCTAGGGAACAACAACTACTACTACTGTCTCACAGGACAAAAGTTTGTTTTTGCAGGAAGAAGCAGAAACATAAAAACATTCTGCACTTTCCTTTCCCTTTTCCTTCCTGTAAAAACAAATCCTAGTTACGAGAAGGTTTTGACTGGAGAAGGTATTTGGTTGCAGGAAAATCAAAAGACGTGTGAAGATTTTGAACTCTCGTTTCCTTGGATTTCCTGCGTGAACGAATCCATTTTACAAAAAATAAAAATGGTGATAACTTTATTGGTAAATCTGGGCCCAGGCAGACAAATTCAAGGATGTTATACATTAATCTAACTTCAGTGTGGTTGCCACTCTGATGTATTAGCTATCTAACTCCTATCTGTAATAAGAAATATTTCGTCTGTCTATGTTACACTTGTGAAAGGGGAAAAAAGCTGTAAGCCTTAATGATCTTCTTGCATTTGGGAACTATAATTCTACGTCTTCTAACCAGAATTACTATTTTAGTGTGTTTCAGTTTACTTTCTAGAACTGTGTCAGGATCAGGTAATATATTGTAGTCTAAAATCCGGCAGAACTCCATATTTCTGATCCAAAAGTTACGGCAGAATAGAAATGGCACAATTACTCTATAAATCTTTAAAAAGATAATGATATATATATATATATATATATATATATATATATATATATATATATATATATATATATATATATATATATATATATATATATATATATATATATATATATATATTTTATAGTTCTGTTCAGAAAATTCCATCAGTCTATCTACATAATTCCTTTGCACTCTTCTTCTGCCGTGAGTTCAGATTATATCAGATGGCTGACATATTCGTATGTGACACAATGTGCAACTCTCAATGAAATCCACGCGGACGCCTATTGTACACAAGCAGTGGTAAGGAGCACTGTTTGATGCAACTACCCTTTGACAAATATGAACAGACAATGACGCTAAAGAAAGAACCAAGGGTCTGCCATCGTGGGACTCTAATGAACTGCAAAACACTGCCAAACTGCTGAGGCAATTTACTCGGAAATATCACACCATAATTATTAAACTATTATATGATACAGATTCTTCAATCCCAGTGAACCTGGACATTTGGTATTCTGGCAGCAGCTTCCATTTATCAATTCAAAATGATGTCACGTAAGCATTAACTCTTTAACTTAACGGAGACTTCTTCTTGGGCAGCGTTTCTTAACCTGGGGTGCTAGTACCCCCAGGGGATGCTGAAACCAATTTTAGGGGGTGCTGGAAAATGCTGCATTATATTTTTTCTTACTGAATTTGCTTAGTATATGCATCTTGTTTTTTGTTTGTTTGTTTTTTTGGAGACAGTATAAAATAAACTGTCAGGCAGTACTTCACTTTACTTTAACCCTGCAGTAGTGTAACAACTGCAGTCCCAGTAACCAGATGTAGAGGGGTGCTGGACTGAGACCTTAGTACAAGGTGGGTGCTGAGGTCGGAAAAGGTTATGAAACGCTGCTCTA
The DNA here is from genome assembly GCF_032717465.1 of Coenobita brevimanus. Lineage (NCBI taxonomy): Eukaryota > Metazoa > Arthropoda > Malacostraca > Decapoda > Coenobitidae > Coenobita > Coenobita brevimanus. The sequence goes on along the minus strand of NC_136997.1, from coordinate 17,401,984 downwards.
GTGCAATGTTTATAGGATTTTGTTTCAATCATTGTATGGTACAGACGGTGTTCAGGGTGCTGGATCAGGAAATGGATGTCAAGAGGGTTACAATTCCAATGTTGTAAATTCCATCCTAAGTTCCATAGATATAAATTTCACCAAAAATTCCCGGCCTCAACTTTCTCTATTCCCTGCTTTAAATTCGCAGGTTACTAATTCATATATAAATTCTCAGGTGGTGTCGAGTCTGCTGGGCCAGGCCATGAATGACAGTAGGGTGCGGGTGTTTTCGTGGGCGCGTGTGTGGCTAATTTTCTGGTGGGTGGCTGTGGACATCTTAGCAGCGGCCTACATGAGCAACCTTATGTCAGTGCTTACCGTGCCCGCCTACCCACACCGAATACAGACACTGCAGGAACTGGCTGAATCTGATATCATGTAAGAGTAGCATAATTTGTAGTTTTAGCACTTTACTTTTTATTATGTCTTATTATATCAATGTTCTTTACAGTACTCTATGTCAGCGCTGCACACAGACGCTGGAGGAACTGATTTAATCGGACATGATCTAAGGATTCATGATTTACTTCCATTTTCATTATCCCTCTTTTGAATTAACTTGGTGCTGCATAGGGACGCCTTCATGTGGTGGCACCGATATAACTGGATGGTTCCACTGTCTGGTTATACAAACGTCCCTCATTTACTTCCCTATTCCCCCAAAGGAGCATGGTGGACTGCAAAAGGCAAGTCAAGCCTGCAGTTCACCGGGTTCACATGTCAAGTGAGTGTGGGTTGCAACTACTACTACCCTACTGGAAAACAGACTTTGGAGCAATTACAAGACTCAGATATAGTGCAAGAGTAGAATCATCTCTGCGAATTTACTTTTAATCATGACTTATGTGAGTCAGTTTTGTTTCAAATCTTATGTCTCTGTTCACTACCCGCACTGTATACACAATTTGGATGAATTTGTTGAATCTCGGATACTGTGTGGGTTTAAGAAAATTGTGTCGTCATCACCCTACTTCAAAGGCTTACATACATATTAAACCTGATATAATGAACGGGAAGACAAACACCAAATGAATGATTTCCCTAATAACCCCTGTGCTTTAACTGTTGACAGATCTAACCAGTTTTCTTCTCTTTGGTCCTCTGCCACCCAGACCCAGTGTGCTACGTGTGTTAGACTATGGTGGTTTTGTTTCCAGTGTCTCGTCTCATCACCCTGAGGAGAAAAATGGAGTTTAATATTGTATAATACTAACCTTCTTCCTCTTCCCTCTGGTCTTTCCACTTGCAGGCGTTGTATGCTGGAGTAAGGAGATTTTTTGCCAAATATCTTTTCTCCATGCTCCATGCTTCCAAATCCGCATTGGCGACTAAGGACCTGTTCATACTGGCCAAATTTTTATATATTCTGGTGTAAACTCCCTGATCGTCTAGGTTCGAATAGAAAGCTGGAAGAATACCATGTTCCGCTGAACCAGATTCTGGGCACTTTCTCTCTTGCTACCACGTGTTAATATAAGTGACAGTGAGAAGCGGAATGTCCTGAATGTAAACTCAATGAATCTGTGTTATGTTCAGTTTTCACCCTGACTTACACGATTGAACTATATGCGCAGGACATGTCCTATTCCGGCATCGTTGAGGATATATCCTAACATATAACCCAGGATCTTATACCTCTGTCTCCCCTCACCCAGACCCTGTAAGGCAGAAAACAGAGACTTTGTTGTCCGGGCCGCGTTTCTTTCTTTGGTTACACTTAGTCATACAAAAAAAAATTATCAGATAAGCCGTGTTTTGATTCTAAACCAATCTATACCCAAATAAGTTAAACTGAACCTAACGTTAACCTACCACAATACCTAAGGGTGCGTTCAAAGAGAAAGCGGGTCTACCCGCGCGGGTTACTGGAGCCGACCTGCGCCAAGAATTAAACCATACCAACAGGGAGGCGGTGGCTGAATCGGTAGAGAGGCGGCCTGCAGTCCTGATGGACCCAGGTTCGAATCCCGGCTGGGGCAGGGAACAGTTTAAGGATTTGAATTTCATTAAAAAGCAGACTTTCCTGATCTACCAGATGACCCGCCGACATGTCGTAAAAATACCCCCGCTAATACCAATACACAGTCCTGTATGAGACAGCCCTAGCATGTATTCAATATGGACGGTGGGTGTTAGCGCCGAAGTGGTGACATGTGGAGGTGTAGGAGGACTACTGGGCCTTGGGATAGGCTACTGCCCCCGAAATATAGGCCCTGAAGCCTTTGGCCAGAGTCGGACACATAAAAAAAAAATAAAATAAAAAAAAAGTGAGGGTGTTCATAGAAGAAGTGGGGTCGAGCGTGTCGGAGCAGACAGCCTGCTTCAACCTGCTTTCTGGAATCCTCGGACCATTCTTGCCTGCTCAACCCGTGCGGGTAGAGGTGGGTAGAGGTGTACAGACTGCAGAGCAATATGGACGTTGAGCTCCTAATTGCCAAAGTTTTTGAGCAATCACCATTATGGGATAAAAGAAGTACGCTCCATGCAAGCAAAAATGTAACGGATAAACTGTGGGCTGAAATAAGCAGAGAATTAGATTGCGAAGGTAAGCAAAATAGAATTATATTGTGTGAATCTACATCTGATTATGTAGGCTGATAGTTGAAGTTTTATCAAAAAAATATTTTGTTGACATTAACGTCCCCTTATCCCTTTAATGTCCCTTTAACGTCGCGCGGGTCGGAGCTGGTTACCTGCTTCCTTTGTGAACACCTACCTGCACAGGTAACTAGCGAGGGTCGGCGCCGGAAACCAGCGCGCACGTAACCTGCTTTCTCTGTGTACGCAGCCTTACTTTGTTTGGGGGGGATGACGAAGGTGTGACGTTGCCGAGTTTTTTCTTGGGGCACTCTATCCCACGTTGCCAGTATTCACTATGGCCAATTACACACACACACACACACACACACACACACACACACACACACACAAAAGACCTCGGACCCCCAAAGAATCCAGCGACTGTCTGTCAATCGCTCCCTGGGGTGTTGGATGTACTGTTGCAGAATTATTATCGATTCACTGCCTTACGATAAACAGCAAGGCAGTGAATGATGACTTTTGAAATCCAGTGATGTTATTTTCGAACCCTAATCAACTTTTGAGGATTTTGTGCAGTTTCATAATTTTTTGACCTAAAACTGGAGCGATATTCCTGACCACAGCTGTAAAAAAAAAAAAAAAAAAAATCCGTGTACATTTCCTGCGAAATACAGAGGCATTATGGACGATGACAATTAAAACTAACTAACAAACTAATTAATTCATTGTTTGTAAACCTGCTTTGATTAGGACGATGTACAGGGCTTGGGTGTGGCATTACCTAGTATGGAAAGTTTTTATATGCATGTTATGTGATAGATTTTTTTTTTTTTTTTTTTAAACCTTACGGGCAGTATTAGTCGCATTGGATACCACAGGACCTCTCCTGGGCGATTCTTCTTTTCCTTCTCTTTTACTCGTCTGTACCTGTCAGACGAATTTATTTTCTGCTACCTCCAAATTACTGTGTTCACTTTGAAGGAGGTTTTTCGAACTATCGGAGTTAACATATCTTTGAAAATGTAAGCTCGTTCCCCCTAGAAGTCTTCGGTAAGCTCATGCCATATCTCATTTATAAAATTTATACAGAAGATGTGTTTGATATACCTCGACATGGTCCCAATCGACTCGAATCAAATCGTCTTATACTCCACTAACTGCATACAAAATTTCAGAATGACATCAATTTGAACTACTGTATGTTTCTGGACAAAACTGGTGCTAAATTATTTCTTACCCCAGTGGAAACTTTAATTAAATGAAAGAAAAACATTCGGAAGCCAAATGCTAATCGCCCGCCAGAATATGCTATTAGCCAAGTCCTAGACTTTGGCCATATCTTGACACCTGAAAAGTTTTCATGTTGATAGCTCAAGCCGTTAATGAGATATAATGGTACTAAAGACAGGCGAGAAAAACTAGTTGACCTTTGGCAGCCATTATGGTGACCTTGACCTTGACCTTTAGTGCCCATTTTCGAAATCGGCCAAGATTTTGGCCATATCTTGATACCTTGAAGGTTTCATGTTGATAGCTCAAGCCGTTCATGATTTATAATGGTGTTAATACAGACGATAAATACTAATTGACTTTTGGCAGCCATTTTGGTGACCTTGACCTTGACTTCGAGTGCCTATTGTTTAACTCGTCCAAGATTTAGGCTATATCTTCATGCCCTGAAGGTTTCGCGTTGATAGCTCAAGCCGTTCATGAGATATAATGGAAACACACACACACACACACACACACACACACACACACACACACACACACACACATACACACACACAGAGGCGGGCAAAAACATTATCGCTCCGCCCTGTAAAGGCGGGAGATAATTATGATAGGACTGGGCGCCAAATGTAATTAATTCCTTTTATAAAAAGAGCAATTTCAAAGTTTCGAGAAACTTTAATGGCATAATCTAAACCTCCTTTTTTCAGTTCTTTCACGGTAGACTAAAGACGATTAGTTCCCCAGGCCCTAAAGGATTCAAACAGCCCTTCTACTTCACCCTGAGGCATTGGATGTGCACCCACGTGGAAGTGTTCACTGCCAGTCATCTGCCAGGAATGTGTCCTGACTTCCATAATGCTGATATTTCTTCAGACGACAGAGTATCCTTCCTTCTTATACTCTTCTTTTGTTCGTTTCACATGACACCAGTTAGAGAAGTGTCGTCAATATTTTCCTCTCTCTCTCTGTACGTGAGCCCTCAAAAATTTGTAGTCGATTTAGAAATTTCTTATATTCTGAAAAATTTCCTAGACTCCTAAGACGACATCACTGAATTTCAAAAACCAATCCTTAGTGTTTTGGGAACGTAATGTGGTGGATCACTAATTATGTCCGCAACACTACTCGACACAGAAAAGACATTAATATTTCATCTTCCTTTTCTTCTGCTTTTCCTCCTCCTCCTTCTCCTCCTCCTCCTTCTCCTCCTCTTCCTCCTCCTCCTCTTCCTCCTCCTCCCCTTCATCATCTTCTTCCAGCCCTGGCATTTTGGGTGCTGCAGAGTTCTTGCATCAAGCCCTCCTAGAATCAACCAACCAAGTGTACCAAACCCTAGGGCGTCGGATGTACCTGCACTTCACCAACTCTGACGACCCTGCGGCCTTCCTCCTGTCGCAGGTTCAGAACGGCACACACGGCTACATTGAAGGCATTGACTATGTTATGTACCAACGGATCAAAAGAGACCTTGTTCGTACCACGTATATTATGGATGAGAAGGTAGTTATCTGACCGTGAGTTTATAAGCCTACATAAAAACAACTAACTAAAATCCCACTTAGCAGGGCTAGGTTGTTCAATCCAGACATTTAAAACGGGGGTACCAGTCACTCATTCCTGGGTGGCATTCAGTCAGCACTGCATCAACTCTAACATACTCTACGGCTTGAACCTTTATGGGCTAAATCGGGTTGAAGCCCCTCAGCCCACTGGTCCAGCAGACGTCCATTTGTTGAGCTTTTGACCTAAGTAAATTATAATTAAAAATCATCACAACAAAATGTAATCATGCTGACGCTAACTCCGACCTAAAGATGGGATGGGATGGTGAAAATAAATCTTATATCAGTATTTTCTACATTTATTTACCATAACAGACCTCTGACTTACATACACACACACACACACACACACACATACACACCTTACATTATGTATTTCTAACACCTAATGATTTTTAATCAGATTTGGAGAGACCCCTGGTGGTAAAGAGAGAGAGAGAGAGAGAGAGAGAGAGAGAGAGAGAACGAAGACGGCGGTGACCATGAGGTGATTATTAATAAAGCAGTACACGTATATGCCTTACCGTTATACCTGTCCTCAGTAGACATTTTCACGGTTCAGTGATCAAGGTTAGTGGATAAAGCGATCGAGTTAGAAGAATGAAGTCAGTTGCTTTTTTTTTTTTTTTTTTTTCCTTCAGTTTCTCTCTACACAGTGACCATCCAAGTGATATCCTGTCGGCCAGTAAATCATTCAATACTCTGGGGGGTCACCTAATGACCAACCAGTACGTGTTCCCAACGTGTCAGTTGGCGGAGGATTAGGTGCCCTCCCCGGAAAACAGCTACCTAAAAGGACAAACAAGATGCCTCAGACCAGGACTGACTAACAGACGACGACCAAGAATTGTACAAAGGACATGGTGTGGATTACGACGTGGGATGTGAGGAGCTTGAATGATAAGGTGAAAGAGAGAGACCGTCTTGGTGTTTGAGGATGCAAAAGTGGACACATGTGGATTGACTGAGACTAAATGACGAGGTGAGAGTGTGAGAGAGTTGGAGTATGGACTGGGTATATGTGCAGGAGTGGGTGAGAATGAGAGGCCAAAGGAGGGTGTATGTGTTGTGTGCAAGAGATGGAAGGAGAATGTAAGGGAGTATGGCTCAGTTCGTTCAAGAAGTGTGTGGGTAAGACTGAAAGTAGGAATACAATCGTGGGCGATTGTGTGTGTATATGAGCCTATGACATAGTGTGAAAAGAGTTCTGGGCTAATTTGGAAGAGTGCATGGAAAAGTTTAAAAGGAGTGACAGAGTGTTTTTGATTGATGATATGACTGGAAGAGTAGGGAATGTGAAAGTAGTTGGTGAATGGGGTGTGCTTGCAGAAGTGAATGAGAATGATAGTGCTCTGGTGGACATCTGTGCGGGTATGAGGTTGGTGATAGCCAAGACCCTCTTCAGGCACAAAATAATCCATAGGTATATGTGGTGAGGGATGAGAGGGTTAGGTGGTGAACTGAATGAATGGAAGACAATGACTGATTATCGGTGAGTGTGGATGAGAATGAGAAGGTCTGTAAGGAAGCAAGAGCGTACAGAGACTGTGGGAGTAGACTTTCTTACCACCACTTGTGGTGCTTAAAGTCACAGTACAAATGCATTGGATGAACAGAAAGAGAGAGCTGCTAGAACTGTCCATTGTTGTCTTGGGTGGTTTACCGCTCTGAGGAACACGGTCTCAGCGGCCTGGTGCTTGCCACCATGCCAGATGGATGGCTAAAGTTATGTATAGCACCAAAGTCTACCTTTTCCATCATCAGACAAGCATCACACTGAAGCAAGGCCGAGGACTGAAGCTGTTTGTTGTGTTCATCGTGTAGCAATACCTGAAATCATGGTTCATGGCAACAAAAGCAGCTCCAGCTCCAGCAAACGATCTGAGGCTTCTCCAGGAATTGTTACTTTATCCTGATAAGGACATCTCACAGTATGCTTGGAAGCCTTTTTTTTAATGCAAGAAAGAAGGAACCAAAGGCCAGCAGCCCACAAACCGTTCTCTCCAAGAAAAAACAAAAACAATACAAATGAGAGCCAAATTCAAGATCCGTTCATTTCGAGATGCCTGGACACACTGCATTTGAAAGACTGGAGATCACAGGAAGTAGTAAATACAGACAGAGGGAGACAGTTCCAGAGTTGACTAGTTGCATAAATGAAAGATTGGGAATAACGGTTAACGCTTGCATTAGAGAGCTGGACAGAAAAGGGATGAGAGTTCATTTCGCACGTCGTAGAGGTGGAGGGATGGAAGCAGACAGTTCAGAGAAGCAGTGACCATTCAAGTAATGATAGAAAAGAGATACAGATGCAACAGTGCAGCGAAGAGACAGAGTTTGAATGGAGTCAGTAAGAGGAGGAAAGTTGATGAGACGAAAAGCCTTTGACTCCACCCTATTGAGAAGAGCTGTATGTGGGGAGCCACCCCATGCATGAGAGATGTACTCTAAACAGGGGAGAATAAAACCCGTGTATAAAGTCTACAACTGTGCAGGGGTAAAGAAGGCACGGAGTCAGCTTAGCACACCTAATCTCTTGGAAGCAGATTTTACAAGACATGCAATGTGATTTTTCCAAGATAAGTCCCGAGTGAATGAAACCCCAAGCATGTTCAGGGATGATGCAAGATTGAGTGGGATATTATTAAACCTTAGAGGGTACTCCTGTGGAAGATTCTGTCTGGTTGACAGGTGTAAAAACTGAGTTTGTGATGCAATAAAAACAACAAGAGTATTTTTACCCCAGTCAGAGATATGAGCCAAGTCAGACATTAGGTGTGCCATAGCCTCATCCCTTGTTTCTTGAAGTAACTGCTGAGAAGGACGTTGCAGGAACCAAATAGAGAGGTGAAGGGTGATGTTATCAGCATACGAGTGGATAGGGTTAGATGTACAGCTTAGAAGGTTATTGATGACAAAAAGAAGAGAGTTGGACAGAGCCCCGAGGAACAGCACTGTTGATAGATCTAGGAGAACGATGGCCGTCTACAACAGCAGCTATAGAACGACCAGAAAGGAAGCTGTAGATGAAGGCACAGATAGAAGGATAGAAACCATAAGAGGGCAGTTTGGAAATTAAAGATATTTGCCAGACTAGATCGAAACCTTTTGAAATGTCAAGTGCAATGGCAAAGCTTTCGCGAAAGTCCTGAAAGCAGGATGACCAGGAGTCTGAGAGGTAGGTGAGGAGACTGCCAATGGACAATCCCTGATGGAACCCGTACTGACGATCAGAAAGAAGATTTTTTTTTATTTTTTATTGTGGCCGACTCTGGGCATAGGCTTCACAGCCTGCTTTCAAGGCCCTGTAGTCCTCCTAACGTACCGCACACCTCTACATGTCACCACTTCGTGCTAACACCCACCGTCCATACTGAATACATGTGCTAGGGCTGTCTCATACAGGGACTGGTGTATTGGTATTAGCAGGGTGTATTTTTACGACATGTCGGCGAGCCTTCTGGTAGATTAGTAAAGTCTGATTTTGTGATAGGAAAGATGTTTTAAAAATTTTTCTATTAAGAGTTGACTCCGAAAACTTTTGAGACACTGGATGTTAAAACAAGTTTATGGACGATAGTTAGAGGGTTGGGAACGGGTCACCCTTCTTTGGGACTGGGCCGAATGAGGAGCAAACTTCCAGCAAGAAGAAAAGGTTCAAGTTGGACAGGGACAAAGCAGCAAAAAAGGAGTTTACCTAGTGGCAGGGTATAAGCACTGAAGCATAGTTCTTGATGACAACAGGAAGGGACTCCAATCAGGCCCATATGCCTTTGATAGGTATTAGAGGCCAGTGATGGCAGAAATGATACATCAGCTGAAGAAATTTTAATGTCAGCCATGAGGAAGTCTGAGGGGGGAAGTTGATGGAGGAAGAGCAGCACCAGAATCATCTAAGATGGAATTGAAGGGAGAAAGTCTGAGTGAAGAGATCTGCTTTATCAGTAAGAAGAAATAGCTACAGAGCCATCAGAATAGAGCAAGAGGAGTGGAAGGATGATGAGGTAGAGTTGTTAGAAAGGTTTTTGGCAAGGTGCCAGAAGGAGCAGAAAATTCTAACTTTTGAGAGTTCAGAGTCACTTAGTACGGATGAAATTATTTTTAAGAACAGTGCGAAGAACAGACTTAGCACGATTCCGGGCAGAAACATAAAAACAAGATGTGATTTAGTTGTGGGTTGGCTACAGTAATGCATTTATAGGCCCTCTTCTTGTTGTGGATGCAGAACTTTATAACAAATGCGTTTATTAAACCAGAGGCTCTCTTGTATTAGTCAAAAGGATATGAGAAAGGAATGTATGCTTCCATGCCCAAGAGAATAACCACTGTAATGCACAATGGCAGCACAGACCAGATTTCTGCTCCCGGCCATGGAAGCAATAATCATTCCAGGGAAAATCCAAAGAAGTACTGTCTGAGGGCCTCCCAATCTGCAGCTCCAAAGTGCCACAGACGACGTTTCTTTGGAGGGTCCACAGGCCGTACCAGAAGCGATAGGGACAGGTTAAGGTAATAAGGTTGTGATCAGAGGAGCCCAATGGAGAGGAAAGATTGTAACGGTGCTAAGCAGAAGGATTAGCTATGCAAGGAAAAGTGTCATCTGTTTGAGTTCTCTCCAAGTAGTAACAGTCAGGGAAATGGGTAGGATGCTGTACAAGCTACTCTAGGTCATTACAGGATAGAAAAGATGTCGGCTTTGTTCACCAGGAAAGGGATCAGTGAAGAGAAGGAGAGGAGAGCCAAAGGTTAGTGGTGAACATTGAAATCTCCTAGAATGGAGATTTCGGGAAAAAGGAAGAAATGGATAGAAATGTTTTCCATTGTTAAAGTAAGAGAGTCAAAGAATTTTTGATAGTCAGTAGAATGAAGGGATAAGTAAACAGCACATGATATATTTAAGGAGAGAATGGGCAAGAAAGCCGAAGCCAGAGAGTAGAGCATCTCAGAAGAACTTCAAATCTCACAAACAGAAAGTAGCATAGATAGATCGTTGTGTACATAGATACACAACATTCACCTTCTTGGCTTTGAAATATGTATATAGAGAAAGTAGGGAGGAAACAGAAAAGAGGGTTTGCTGGTTCTAGGGTTGCCTCAGACTAGCTGGAGTCTCTGTCAAAAAGAGAAGGTGAGGTTTAGTGGAAGAGAGGTGGTGTTTTTGATGGAGAGAGAAAGTTAGAAGAAAAGGCCACGAATGTTGAAGAAATGAAGAAGAATTGAGCTGTAGCAGGCAGTGACTCCAGGCATTCCCTCTCTCAGTCGTCACTGGGAGAGGGGCGGATGGTGGAGGAATTTATAAGTTCCCCCCCCCTTGGGGACTCTGAGGCTTGATTTACAGTGCAGCCTTGTTTTTCTTTTTGGAGATTTTGAGAGGGAAGTGTAGTATGTACTGTGCATTGTAGCCAAGCTCACTTGTGTTATTTATCAGACAAATTAGTTGCACTGACCTTTTTTATCCATCTTTTTGACCTTTTTTTAATGACAAGCGAAAAATCGTGATGGTCTTCATAACGTCGGAGGAACAATAAAGCAAAGATCAACTAAAGAGTGTATTGCAGTTGAACTCGAGGCGACAGCACTGAGTCAGGCAACAATTTCAAGTTTATGTGACAAGTAACAGCAGAGAAGATCTCTTCACGCTGCTTGGCCTTCCTCATTCATTCCTACACTTCGATCCATCCACTTGGGAAAGTTGTGAGGATTACAAGGAAGAAAGAGCGTATTGTCCAGGGGCTACAGATAACAAATGACTTTGCTGAAAAAGATGTGGGTAGCACTAATTCAAGAGTTTAATCCAGTGTTGACCAAGAACGAAGATCAACGGCAGTTTCTTCTCCAGGTCGTTGGAGCAACACGGGAAGCAAGTGGTATCCAGACGCAAAGAAGCTGGCTACAGCTGACAGCAATTACAAACCATAAAATGGCCAGGCAACAATAAGTCGAAGTTGGGTTCCCATGATACCCCCCCCCCCAGTGAGGGGCTTATACTCTGCAGAGAGAGGGACCTGATGTAAACCTCAATGGCATGAGTTTAACATTACGCCATACATGCAGGTTATGACTGAACATGATGTGGCACCATTGTGTTAAAATCATCTAAAAGGCAATGAAGATTTGGTACATACACCATTTTTTTAACCAATAGGAAGGAAGTCCCGTAGAAGCTGAAGCTAATTTTTAAAGTTAAAAAATTTAAGGACCACCCTAGTTTTTTTGTCTTCTTAGTGTGAAAGCGACAATATATGATAGGATACGTATTGACAGAGTCAGGGAGATATCAATGGAATTTGTTGGAGAAGAACGGGGAGGTTTTTAGGAAAAGGAAGAGTTTGTGTTAATCAGATATTCATCATAACGTCTTTAATGGAAGAGTTTCTAGAGAAGAGAGAAAGAAGTTTTACGGCCTTTGTGGATTTGGAGGAAAGCATATGGCAGACAGGATGGACAAGGGAATGTGGAAAAATATTAAGAATATATGGAAGGAAAATGTGATGCTGTTGATTGCCGTGGAAGAGTAATATTTGAAGACGCCAAGGCCTGCAGTGGGTGTAGATGGTGCAACTGACTGAATTATCCTCTCTGAATATTGGACTGAAACAGGGATGTGTGGTCATGTCTTCATGGTTGTTCTCTCATCTCACAGCATATGCATGTGTGGTTATGAGAGAGATACAAGGTAGGGGCAGATGGATGTTGGGAGCGGCCCTAAAGGAAGAGGACAGTGATTGTAAACTTCCTCTTCTGTTGTTTCCAGATGATACTGTGTTGTTGAGTGAAGATAAAAGGGCACTGCAAGGCATGGCGAATGGGTGAGGATGTGTGTCTATCTATCTATCTCTTGCCAGACGCCCTAATCCCGTGAGGGGTGGCCACAAACAAATCGCCTCCACGTAGCTCTGTCCCCTGCCATTTCACTGTCACTGCTCCCAGCTCACACTCTACCCCTTTCTCATATACCCCTCCATTCCATCCCTCCATCACATTCTTGGTCTCCCACTCCCCTCTCCCCTCATCCACCTCACTCACATACACTCTCCTCGTCAGTCTCTCACTCTCCATCCTCTCCACATGGCCAGTCCACCTTGAATGTGTTTTTCCTAACGCTTCCTATCACATCCACATCCTCATCCACATCACAACATTCCTTCACTTCCTGATTTGTCAGCCTATCTCTCCATGTAGACTCCATATGCTCTTAAAGTGAATGTAGGGAAGAGCTAATTTGTGGTTATCGATAGAAATGAGGAAGCTCACTGAATGCACAGAGTGAGGTTAGAGGATGATAGAAAATGGAAAATATGAGTGCACTTAAGTACTTGGGTGTGTGATGAGAAAAGGATGGAGAGTTTTGCAGATGAAGTGTTTGGAAGGGATTAAAAGAGGGAAGAAAGGTTGCATGATGCATTGAAAAAGAGCAGTAATAAGAAATAGGGGAAGTGAGCCTGGATGTAAACAATGGTCGTTGCATGACAGGAAGTGTGATACCAACTCTAACGGGTGGAAGTAGAAGTTTTAGACCTTCTTGGAAGGAGTCTGAAGAAATCATGATTGAGGGCAGGTGGAAATGAATTATTTGAGAGGAGCATGTGAACTTTGCATGGAGAGGCAGACTGACAAATGAGGAAGCTGAAGAAGTGTTATTGTGCGGATGAAAGTGCGATAGAAAGTGTTGGAAAAAAACATTGAGGTGATTTGGCTGTCAGTGGAGAGGATGGAGAATGAGAGATTAATGTGGAAAGTGTAATGTGAACAAGGTTGAGGAAGGGAGAGGGAGGAGGAGACCGAGGATGAGATGGGTTGGAGTGGAGATATGGATGACACAGTGGAGGGTGTGGAGCTGTTGGGAGGGTAGTGAAGTGGCGGAAGACGAAGTAGGTAACCAACAGGGCGATTTGTTTGTGGCCACCCCTTACGGGACTGAGGCGTTTGGCAGTAGAAAGATAATTACAAATACTTCACCGTACATTTATATAAATCTTAAAACAATATTAGAGCTGGGTAACAATTTCAGTCCTACAGTATAAAGAATGTTAGCTACATAAATGGAGCTCCCCCAGTGTTTGTCTGGGAACCCAGTGTAATTGATTCCATATCCACACAAGTTGAGTAACCTTAACCTTGCCCTTAGCACCTGAAATTACCATTTTGGGTGATTTTAACATACCTAATGTTGAATGGTTTATTGTTGGCATTCTACCAGGACTGATGATGCTGGTCAAGAGTGCGAGCTGTTTGCAGAATCGTTTAATCTCACCCAGCTGGTGCCAAAGCAGCCAACCAGAATACCTGATAATCCTGACCATAATGCCCATCATCTTGGATTTATTCTACTGACAAATAATCCAGATCAATACAAGCTAGATGTACTGTCACCACTAATTTGGATCCTCCTGACCACAATTTCATCAAAGGACATTAGCTAAATTTAACCCCCCCACACCTCCTGTTCCAAACCTGTCAGGGTGACCAGATGGCACTTTATGGATAGGGCAAACTGGGATGGATTTAGAAAATTATCTTGTTGACATTCCCATGTAGCAGTCTTTCTTTTCTAGTGATTCCAATTCTACCCAGTCCCACATTTTGCGACTTAATATTAGCTGGTATGGATTTATTCAGACCAAGTCAACAGTTCAATGCTAAAAGATCGAACTCTCCATAACGGATTGATGACAATTGTGCCACAGCAACAGCCAAAAAGTCATTAGCATATAACTCTTACTTAAAATAAAATATCGTGAACGGACATACCACGTGTTGAGTACACCTGCTTCCCGTCCGATCAGCGAAGTTAAGCAACGTTGGGTCTGGATTAGTACTTGCATGGGTGACGGCCTGGGAACCCCACCAGATGCTGTTGGCATCCCTGCACGTGTCAAGTGGGGTTGGTTCAGGATTAGTGCCCCTCCCTGTAAAACAATTAACTCTAAGCCATTGGCCACCCCGTCTGGGATACATGGCGTCTGGCAAATGAATGAATCAATGAATGAAATCACGATCTCAATTTAAAATTGCTAGAATTCATGCAAAAGCTGTATTAAATCAAGCAAAAATCAAACTTTCTTTCAACAAGCAAGCATCAAAACTACTTAATAACCCTAATGACAATAGAATATTCTGGTCAACTCTTAATTCCTTCAATAATAACTTTAATAAGTCATCTTCCATTCCCCCACTATAATCTTCAGATGGCAACATTGACAAATGAATCCCGCATGGGAGAAGCTTGGATACTTTTGCTAGTACATTTCCCAGAAACTCTACCATAGACGATATACTAGCCAGAATGTCCCAGTACTAGAACTTGACTCTCCCGAAATTGCCCAACTTAAAATACAGAAAACAAGATATGTAAGATCCATCCTAGTCAATTTACCTACCAACAAATCTCCAGGCCCACATGGAATTCCGTCAATTGTTTTGAAAAAGTGACCCCCTGAATATGCCTCTGTTCTAGCTAAATTATTCATACTATGCATACTTACTTCTTTATTCCCAAATTCATGGAAAGGAAGCCAATATCCACTCCAATTCCGAAGAAAGGAAGTTCCTCTGACCCCCCTGATTACAGACCAATAGCTGTCACGTTTTCCTCTTGGTAACGTATGTTGAAACTTTAATTAATAAGCACATTGTTAAACATCTTGAATCCAACAACTCAATTAGTGATAGACAATATAGTTTTCGCCACGAACGATCCATCATTGACATACTCAATCTCCTAACTCATACAATCCATCAATCAATTGATCTACATGGAGAAACTCATGCAGTAGCTCTTGATATTTCTAAAGCTTTCAACAGAGTATGGCACCGTTCCCTGCTGTCCAAACTCCTTGCTATGCATTAACGTCTTTTTGTTCCTTGGATTTCTTCATATCTTAGTGACAGGAAAATAAGAATTGTAAAAGTAGATGATGTATATATTTAAATTTCCACTCAATTAACGCCCAGGCGTGCACACGGGGTCAGTTCTGGCGCCAACTTTATTCCTAGTTCATATTAATGATCTCTTATCTGTCACCCACAATCCCATCCACTCATACGCAGATGACTCAACACTACTTAGTTCATTCACACTCAGACACCCATTTACGAAGTGTAATATCTCTACCTCTCAACTCAGTACAGCCGTCTCCATAAATCAAGACCTATCTACGATCAGTAAATGGGGACAAAACAAACTTGTCTCTTTTAATGCAAGTAAAACTAAATATATACCTGTTTACTAATAGACAGATATTGCCAGATTCGTACATGACCTTCAGTGCTACTAATATTCCCATCTCCAAAAAGTATTGAAATTCTTGGCGTCTCACTTAGCAATGCCCCTCAGCTGGACCTCTCATGTTAGATCACTTGCTAAAACCGCCTCAAAGAAACTTGGATTATTGTACAAGAGTCCGTAACTTCTTCACTGATGAGCAGTTAGCTATAATTTATAAGAGTCATGTGCAGCTCTCAGCTTGAATATTGCTCACCCTTGAGGAATGGATGTGGAGAGGTTGCATTAAAATAACTAGACAAAATTCAGAACAAAGTTGTTAGAATTATTAACAACCCTGCCATTACAACTAAACTACCCCAATCTCCTCTGCAAGTAAGAAGAGATATGTTGCCTCCTGGCATTATTTTACGGATATTTTTTTTGGCAAATGTCTCAGACGAAGTTGCGTCCATGGTGCCACCACTCCATGCCTTCCCTCGTACTACTGGGGCATCTGTGTAGCGCTCATAACTGGAATGTCACTTCAAAGCCATATTGCAGGAATCCTTCCTGCCTATCAGAATTCCTTTTCATTCCCCATACTGCATCTCTCTGGAATCTCGCTTCTCCAGAGTTGTTTCCACTCCAAACATAAACCCACAGCATTGTTCAAGATCTAACTGTTATAGATATTTACTATGAACAGAGAGTACACCAGTAATCTGGTCTCTATCTATCTATCTATCTATTGCCAGACGCCTGAATCCACACATTTGGTGTGGCCCCAAACAAATCGCCTCCAAGTCGCCTTGTCCCCCGCCATTTCACTCTGCCCTGCTCCCAACCCACACACCCCCTCTCTCATATACTCCTCTCCACTCCCATCCCTCCATCTCATCCTCCCTCCCCCTCCCTCTTTCCCCCCTTCACCTCACTCACATACACTCTCTTCGTCAGTCTTTCACCCTCTCCATCCTCTCCACATGGCCAAACTTATTCACCTCAGTGTGTTCCTCTTAACGCTTCTGCTATCACATCACACACCCCACAACCACAACAGCTCCCTTTATATCTCTCATTCGTCAGCCTGTCTCTCCACGTGACTCAACAGGCTCCTCTTAAACAACTCATTTCCACTGCTCTCACTCTTGACTTGTGTTCTTCCAACACGGTCCAAGCTTCACTTCCGCACGTTAGAGTTGGGTATCACAATACTGTCATGTAGTAACTTTTTCACTTCTATGCTCACTTCCCTGTTTTTTATCACTGCTTTCAAATAACCAGCAACCTTTCTTCCCTGCTGTACTCTTTCAAGCACTTTCCACCCTCCAAACCTCCATCCTTACTCATCACACTACCCAAGTACTTAAACGTAATCATATTTTCCAATTCCTCACCATCCAACCTCGCTGTACATTCACTAACTTCACCTCTCTCAAAGACCATCACTTTACTCTTCCCTACATTCACCTGTAGTAGCAGATTCCGTTTCTTACACACTCTCTCAAACTCATCCACCAAGCCCTGCAGCTCCCCTTCGTCTTCACTCAACAACACAGTATCATATCTGCAATGGCACAGTACAGGGAGTTTCCAAACATCATCCTGTCTCACCAGGGCCACCTTCAATATCCACTACCCTACCTTGTACCTCTTTTATTACCCTAATCCATGTACAGATTGAACAACCATGGAGACATGACATGATCCTCGTTTCAAACCAACTTTCAAAGAGAAAAATTCACTTAGTTCACCATCCACACGCACTGCAGTTTCTGCACCATCG